>NC_044979.1:124924159-124986512 GCF_008728515.1 Papio anubis
CAGTCCAGTGATTCTGGAGTGGGGCAGTTTCTAAAGACTAAACCTGCACATATCACACAACCCAGAAATTGCACTCACATGTGTCTATTCCAGGGTGGTCCCTGAAAATCACTGAACAACCTGCACATGAGTGTGCATAGATGCCTACTGGTGATACCTTAAAACTGGAAACAACCTAAATATCCTTCACCACGTGACTGGTTAAACAAACAGTGACACATTCATGCCACGGAATACTATTCAGCAATAAAAAGGAATGAAATACTGATACATGCAACAACATGGGTGAATCTCGGGGGATTATGTGGAGTGAAAAAAGCCAGTATCGAAAGGTTAGTTACATAATGTGTGAATCCATGTACGTTCTATTCTTGAAATGACAGAATTACAGGGATGGAGAACAGATTCTTGGTGCCAGGGCTTGAAGAATCGGTGATAGAATTATTCTGCGTCTTGGTTTGTGGTGGTCACACAAATCTACACATGTGATAAAATTGCATGAAATTAAACACATACACATATAAGTACATATAAGGCTTGTGAAATCTAAATAAGGTCAGTGGATAGAATCAAAGTTGATTTCCTGGTTGTGATTTTGTACTATATAATGTATATATGCAAGATGTTATATTTGAAGGAAACTGGATGAAGGGTAAACAGAATATCTGTACTATTTCATATATTTCTTTGTAAGGGTGAATCTATAATTATCTCAAAATAAAAGTTTTAAAATTAAATAACAATATAAATAAGAAAAATTAGGAGTTATAGGATAACAAATAACTAAAACCTAATGCTAAAATGCTTAGTTAATCAAAATAATTACTTAAGTCTTTTAAAGGTCTTTATAACCTTTGCTTAAATTTAAAGAGATAATTTAGAATCAAGATAAAAATAAATTTCAGTTGTTCTAATTTCACTTTAGTTTAAGTTCAAGTAAAATTAAATGTAATGTAATTTATTTTAAATAACACATGCAATTTGATTTTATTGTTCTACAATTATTTCTGCCCATTTTTTCTTTCTTAATATCTGCAACTACACATAGATACTAGACTTAGAAAATTTTGCACCTAATGCCAAGAATGATCACTTCTTGTTAATGGGATTTGATCTAAATTTTTAAACTTTCTTTATTATATTTTTTAATATCTGATTTTTATTGTGGATATGTGTTATGCTTAACCCTGAATAAACAACAACCAAGAAACAAACAAACCACCAATAAAAAAGCAGCCTCTGACCTTAAGGAGATCATTGTCCAGAATGATGACAAGCATGTAAACAAAGATTTACAAGGCAGGTCAAAGTCTTCACAAATGCACACAGAAGGAAGAAGCTCAAGCTGCCTGAAGTCAGGAGTTAAAGAAGGCTGCCCAGGGGTGATGAAGCATTTACAATATTGTTTTTTAAAACAGTCACTCTTGGTAATTTTATGAGTTCTGGCTGGAAAATCACACCATAGTAAAAACGGTTTCAAGTCAGACTTTCCATTGTAAAATCCATTTTGGCTAGTTTTCATAATTTATTGACACAACTTTGTAAAAAGTAAAAACTGTAAGTAGAAAAGCATGGATTTGAAGGCCAAAATGTGGACTTTTGTTTGTAATAAAGAATAGTTTTCATAAGCAGAACTTTACTTAAATAAGACACTTTTCAAAAATTCATTTCCATGATTTCAACTACCATTTCTTTTTATCTTTGTAAAGATGCTATTAAGGCCAAACACTGCAGTATACTAGTAACCTACTGTTTTCACTTATACATACAATAAAAGAACTTGCAGATGATTAATTTTCATAATTAGTTGGCAATTTTTTAAATCATTAAATAGCAGGTGTTAATTTGCCCCTTTATCTTCTTAATCTCTGAATATACAATTCACATATTTTTCCTCAGGACTTGACACCACACGAAAAGCTCTTGTACTCACAGGGATGCATAATCTAAATCTTTCACTGAATCTATGTCTAATATTTGTACAGTTGACTGAGCATGTCTCCATCTATTTACAAGGCCTAATTGTGTAATAAGGTAATTGGCTATCATAAAATCATGGAGGTGGACATTCATCAGTCCAATCTCACCCACAGTCCTAGCTCTCCTGACCTGACACATGGTCCCTCAGCTCCCAAGTAAGTAACCAGTTTAGAAAGCTAGTTCTTCACAATCTAGACAGAAATGTGCTGGTGGAATTGATCTCGTATCTCTGTAGACATACCTTGTGTATTTTATATTATCACGATTTGTGTTCAGGAAGGCTCTGTAGGTTGCAAATGACAATAACCATCTCAATCATGTGAAAGAAGAATGGGGTGGTGAGAGTTCTTTGCAGGGGTGCTGAATGAATTACAGAATCTGGGAAATACTGCCACCACCACCACCAGCACACGTGAAACAGTCCTTGGGGTTTTTTGTTGTTGTTGTCCCAAGGACTTCCACATCAGGAATTTGTGGACCTTCCCTTTGCAACACAGCCATCAACACCTGACTACACACTTGTCTCTGTGTTTTAGTTCAAATAAAACAGAGAGATTTAAATAATTTGCCAGCCTCTAGGGAGCTGGTGCTTGCTCAGTGAATACCCAGGGTGGAATATGAGTTCTGTAGGAGGAGACTGAGAAGAATACATCAATATATTGTGATGCCATTAATATTGCTAATTCCATTGATTTCCCTTTTTTCACTGAATTGCATATTGGAATGTTGACTAGACACAGCCATTGCTTATAAACTGTAGCACTGGCAATGCCAGGTTTGGTTTCACAGTTCTTCTCAAGTGTCTGCAATAACACATCACACATGTGAGTAGTTAATGCCATTTTTTATAACAATGAAAATATGGTTTGAAGCACTTTCACAAGTTAATAATCCACAAGCAACATATAATTGCAAAATTGTCCACATACTACATAAAATAAATGTCATTTTTGAAAACCAGATGTGATGACATTTGTGGAGTATTTAACTCAGAATACATGTCACATGGCTGAGCAATGTTTATTAAAACCTCATGTTATATCTCCTGATTGTATATGTAAATGTGTTTTTATGGGTTTTGGAAAGTATGTGCTTCTGTTTTTTTGTGGTTCTGAAAATGAGCAGAACAGGGTGGGAAGAAAACTGAGACCTGTCTCACCCCGTAGTGACAGGTTGTAAAAACCACATTTTTACACAGATTTTATGATAGAAAGTTGCCATGTTTGTTCATTAAGGAACAATATTTGAATTTCATCATGACAAGCAACTACTATCTCTCAGTAGAAATTCAGTAACAACTTGCCATTGAGGGGTGGAGAATTGGAAATTAAGCCAAGATGCTGAGGTTCTCTTCTTAGACAAGAAGTGTGCTGCTCTGTGATGTTGAGGAAATTACTCTGTCTCTCTGAGTTTTACTTTCTTTGTCAGTAGGAAATGAAATCGCATATGAGGGGACTAAGACTCTACTGTATGACAAATGATTCACTTACATTATGTCTAAGCCTCAGAACAAAAATGCAGCCATCCCCCAAATGTTTAACAGCCGGCAGATAGAATTTAAAATCAAATTCTAGCAGCCTCTTATCTTGTATGGGCTCTCAGCATACACACCCCTACTCATCCCTAAGAAACTCACAGAGGATCCAGGCCCAATGCACGCTCAAGAACAAGCCTGTGTCACCTGGATGTCCACATCTCCATGGCCTGGCACCTCCGCTGTTACTTCCTGGCTATCCCCTCACTCCTTCATCTCCCTGGGTCTCACAGGCTCTGCGAGTCCTCAGTCCCTACTCCTCTGAGAATGTACCTTATCCAAGGCACTTTTCCCAGGACTTCCAAAGCTGCAAAGCTTTTGCAGTAACCCCAGGCATTAAATACTCAAGCATCTCCTTCTGCCTGCTACCATCTACACTGCCAGAAAATTATCCTCTAGAGTTACTTTTTGGAGTTAGAGTAAATATTTCTCTTTCCTTCTTGTAGTGGCAGGCAGTACCCAAAGAACATACAGAAAACCCTTAGCAAGAGCTATATAATGCTCAACTCAACATGACCTTTGTCTTCCTCTCCAGCCTTATCCCCAGCAAATTCCTTGTTCCTAGAAACTCAGGTTCTAAGAGTAGTGAGCAGCCCATAGGCAGCTTCATACCTCTTTGCCTTGTGTAATCTTGCTCTCTCTCCAGCTCCATTCCAACATGGTTGAAAATGTGCTTCCTTCAGGAAGACTGAGAGGATCTGTGCAGCAGAGTTCATCTTTGTGTCCTCTGTACCCTATGGTTTGTCCGAACACATTCTGCTATTGCCAAATCAAGTTCATAGTTTTGCCTTGTTTTGTTTTAATTGGGATATTCTATACTAGTCTGCTCCTCAGAGGTGCAGCCAATGTTTAAATTCCTTTGGACATCCTTGCCACTTAGCAGAGTGTCTGGCCCACAACTGACGTTCAATGAACAATTGTTAGTGAATGAGTGGGTGAAAAATGAAAAAAACAAATTACAGTCTTCAAAGGAACATGGTAGCAAGGGATCACCATAGGGACCTTCATGGATTGAGCTGAGGGTTGCCCTTGAGAATGGCATCGAGCTCTCTAGGCATCATTAGTGTAACAAGTAACATAAGAGGTAAGAGTGCATGAAGACATGCAGAGAGCACGACCAAGTTCCAAATAATGGCAGCTGCTGGCCTTTCTCATGAGAGCATCGGAAAGCTGAGACACATTAGGCAATGGCCGCTGCTAGAAGCCAAGGGAACCACCAATGGCAGACGCACTAGTGATGCTGGTTCGGGAAGGGCTGCAGCTCCAAGGGCCGCTGGGCGGAAGGTGATGACAGGCTTCCTGCTGCCAGCTCGCATCAGGAGAGCGTCCACCCATCGGGAGGCATCATACACAGGTCGTCCAGGACTGTCATCTCTGCCAGAAAACCACGACCCTCTCCCCCCCACACGGCATCCTCTCTGCTATTCCAGTGGGCAGAGCAGAGATTGTTTTTGGTACATTCTCCTGAGAGAGAAAGCCACTTTCCCCCACAGAAAGCCAGGGAGCAAGAAGATCTCAGTGAGCTTTCAGCCAGCGACTAGAAACTTGAACTGAAACCCAGCCTTCACATTTTGGTTGAGGGCAAGGGGGAGGGAAAGGGGTTGAAACTAGAAACACGATAACAAGAACTGATGTCATGTGAAATCTAGTGAGAGAAGTGTTCAGTAAAAACCAATACAAATACAAAAAGAGAGAGAGAGAGAGAGAGAGAGAGAGAGAGGAATTTCAAACCAAAATGAAGGATTAATGATTCTTTTATTGCTGGAAAGAACTGAGTTCTTCCAATTTCTCATCGTGAGAAAGGAACTATGTGCCTGATGCTGAAAGTCCAGCAAACCATTTAAATTGCTGAGTTTTCCAGGTATTTCTTTTGTAAAAGCTAATATTTCCTAAATTTTCGTGTTATCTTCCTCTGTTGCACCTGTAGCATATGAAATTCAAACGTCACCTAGATTAAAATATTTTAACCAGCACAATTCTAACCAACACAATTGTTAGATTTCTCAGCCACAAATAGATTAGAAATCACAAGTGTTTAAAAAGTTATGATTGACTTGCTCACCTGGCAGATTATGAAAAGGAAAGAAAAACATTAAAAGTTAGTGAATGCATAGCCACCCAGATGTAGAATCAATGTAGAGGCGAATACACCTGCACCTCAGTAGCTTCTCAGGGGTCTCCACAGATAGCCCCATCTATCAGTGAATGCCAAGAAGGACAACTGTCCTTGGCTCCATCATGCCCTTTAGATAGCAGCTTATACATCAAATTTTCAAAAAAAAACCCTCCTCGATGGCTTTGCTTGAAGCATCCCCAGGACCTCATTCTGTTTCTAAGCCCCCACTGTTTCCTTCCCAGAGCCTATCACAGTTCGCAGTCATGTTCTTCATGACTCTCCTGTGTTCCACATTTGCCTACCTCCTGCACACGTGGCACGTGGCTGTGTCCTTCTTGTTCATGGTTGGCTGCCCATCCGAGCTCTGTGTTTGTCACATGGAAGGTGCTTGATAAATAAATGTTGGATGAATAAAGAAATGTCACGGGGAAGCATTTACATTCCTTGATTACAATACATCACTTTAGGAATACTCGTTTCAATCTACAAATGCTCCATAGAAAGATAGGTACAAGGACATTAATTTCTCAGAGGGACAGGAAAGTTGGAAGAAGGTAACCAACATTGAGCAACTGTCATGTATTAAGAGCTTTAATTTTCACAATAATATAGTAAAATAGGGGTGATTAGGTCTCACCTCACTGAGGAAGAAACTGAGGTTGAGTAACTTTCCAGTTTTATGCAATTAGTGGTAAGCTAAGCTGAAGCCTGAGCTCCACATGCCATGACTTGGATGGGTAAGCTTCAATTACCCTCGCTTAAAGAGTAGCTCATGTGTTGTCAGGGATGCTCGATGGGCCAGAACCAAGGATTGGGTTCCAAAGAGAATAATTAGGATTGGAGCAAAACCTTGTAGATTGAGGCTGAGTCAAGAGTGAGCATCAAAACGAGTGACCAGGTTCAAAGAGCAGACGTGGAATCATAAAAAGATAGAATCAAAAGACAAGAGTCCCATAAAAACAGGATCTGAGTCAGTCTTCAGCCCACTTCAATCTGTCTTCCACCCCCAAACTTTCCCCAAACAGCACTCACTAAGGTCACCAATGACTTCAACATCATTAAATCAAATGGGTAATACTTTGTATTTCTCTTGCGTGGCTTCTCAGCAGCATTGGCATTCTGAGCACTTCCGCCTTTGTGAATCATTATTTACCTTGGGCTTCCCCGTCTTCCTCTTACTTATCTGTCTACTTCATCTCAATCTCATTTGCCACTTCATCCTCCTCCACCTCACTCATAAATGTGGGATTTTCTAAGATCAATGTGAGACTTCCTCTTTCTCTTTCTCTCCGTCTCTCTCTTCTCCCCCTGCATCCCTCCCCCTCAAAAACTCTTTCATTCCCATGACTTTAAATATTATTGACAGATTGATGAATTTTATATTTTTATTTCCCATCCTACACTACACCTCTGAGCTTCAGACTTGATTTTCTTACTCCCTACTTGGCATTGCTTTTTGCATATTTCCAGAGAAGCTCAAATTTAATGATTTCCAATACAAACTCATTATCTTGATCCTCATTTTCTTCAGCAGTCCCAACTTGAGAATGAGCACATCCACCCACTTGAGCCAGCCAGAAATGCAGTATGCATTCTCATTATCTTCCTCTCCCTCAATCCTCAGATGTAAACCTATCCATTTAAAACTTCTAAGCATCTCTAGACTTTGCCCATATCTCTTTCTCTCTAGCCACCATCCTGATTAAAGAAACTATCTGTTTTGTTTTTGTTTTAGTTTTTTTCCCAGCAGAACCACCCCTGACTAGCCTCTCCACCTCCACTCTTGGGCCCCTCCAGTTCATTCTCTATGTTGTCAGGGGGGACATCTTTTTAAAATATAAATCTGATTACATGATCCCACTAAATATAGAATAAAACTTCAAGTTTTAACATGGTCTATGTGTCCCTGCATGATCGACTTCTGCCTTGACCCCTGCTCAATCTATGAGACTGGGGAGTGACAGGCAGGGCCCCAGCTCCAGGGCTGGTGAATTATCCACGCCTGAACCATCAGAACACTCTGCCATGGAGACAGACACCACATCCAAGCCAGACCGATGGGACTCAATCTCAGTTCTTTGTGCTGAGTGGGAAAGAGAATTTCTCCTTCTCCTTTCCTCTGCTGAGTGGGTAGGAAGCTCATGTGTGATGCTGCCACCCTTTCGCCCACACAGTATGAAAATGGAGCCAACACACAGGAAGGCAGTGGGGGCAGGTGGAACGATGCCAGTGGATGTAGCTCAGTGCTAGCACCATTGAGCTTCCAGGGCAGGGCCACAGACTTTCTCTCTAAAGGGCCAACTGGTAAATCTTCTAGACTGTGTGGGCCATGAAGTCTCTGTAGTGATTCCTCAACTCTGTTATCCTAGCGTGAAAGCAGCACAGTGTGTAAACAAAAGGGCATAGCTATGTCCTATAAAACTCTGTTTATGGACACTGGCATTTGAATTTTCACATGCTCTGAAAGACTGTTCTTCTGTTGATTTTTTTCCCCCAGCCATTGAAGAGGTGTAGGAACCATCCTTAGCTGGCTGGCCCTCCATCAGGCAGAGGCCAGATTTGGTTCACAGGCTGTCACAAGCTGCACCTGCCACTCACTCTGGGCTTTTAGAAATGGAGCCTGTAAATTCTCTCTCTCTCTTTTTTTGGCTTAAGCCAATTCTGGATATTTTGTTTTTCTGTCACTTGTAAGTGAAAGAGTCCTGAACTTCTTATTCTTCATGTTTAGTAGCTGGGATTTAGTTTCTCTCTTTTCTTTGCTTAAACAGCTAAGAAATCTAAAACAAACAAACAAAAATGAATAGAAATGAATGCTTAAGCAATCTTTTCACATTTGCTAAGATTAAAAAAAAAAAAGTTTGATAATACCTTAGCTGGTAAACTGTGGTGAAGCTGGGACTGAATGCATGTTTCAACACTAAATGAACAATTCATACATAAACACCAAAACAGTTAGTTATAAATTTACTAACTTAAAATCCAGAAATGTGACAAAAAGAATTTATTTTAAAATGCCATATTTGTGATTAACACTTTCAGGGTGAACACCCATAACTGGAAAATATATTAGACTTTACTAGTAATATTTTTGTCACTGCCTTAGGTGGAATTTATTACCAGTGCAGAATACATAGTTAAAAGTGATTTCAACAATACTTTCATTCATTTACCCCAAATTCAAGTGGTCTGTGTCAACTCTCCATTTATCTTTCTTTCTGTCCATTGCCTCTTTTTTGGTCATTACGTTGGTTTGAGGTATTTTAAAAACTGATCTTTTGGTTTAAAGTAGCAACAAAGGAAAATGAACAAATAATTCTGATAAATTTCTCTCTATACCAATAATTAACTTAATACACCTACAATATTGAAACACATGCTTAAAATTACTTTTAAGAAAAGAAAATTTATTTTTGTTGCCATGATGCACATCCCGAAGTGGATTCAGATGTGCAAACTCGTGATGAAAAGAGATTTAGGTCATGTACCGAAAAGTTAGCAGAGCATTAACTTTAGTATTTGGACTACTCCTATAAAATAGCTTTAATAGTATACTCAGTGGGCCCAGGGATACATTTTTGTGGATCCTGAAATTTTTTCCATATTGGTCTCAAAAATTTAGAAAGTTACCAGCAAGGAATATGTCCAGTTTCATCTTGACCTCACCAGCATTATATAAACATATATTATATATATGTAATATATTTACATATTTATTTATATATATTACTAAAAAGTAATTTAAGTTTCCTCTTCTCTGATTCCTAAGAAAGAAAAATATTTTTAATCTCTATTTGTTTTACTCCAGTTTGAGTTAAACGTTCACATTTTATGCCTTTTTATTGTGATTATTATTATTTGAGACAGAATCTCACTCTGTCACCCAGGATGGAGTGCAGTGGTGCAATCTCAGCTCACTGCAGCCTCCACATCCTGAATTCAAACTATCTATCTTCCATGTCAGCATCTCAAGTATCTGGGACCACAGGTGCCAACCACCACGCCTAGCTATTTTTTTTTTGCATTTTTTGGTTTCACTATGTTGCCTAGGCTGGTCTTGAAGTCCTGAGCTCAGGCAATCCATCTGCCTCGGCCTCCCAAAATGCTGGCATTACAGACGTGAGCCCCCATGTCCAGCCTCATGTCCATTTATTTTGAGGCCTTTTGCTTCGCTCTTCCCTGTCGTTTATAATTTGGTTTAGATTATTCTCTAGTTGTCATTCTCTGCTATCTTTTTCCATCATAGCTTTTTAAAATATATGAATTATACTCCATTTACTTTTATATTTTTTATATTAGATAGGTGTTAAATATCTTTTTAATACCACATTTACTTTAAGCCCTCTCAAATAGATTACTGTAACTTACATACCTAACAAATCAAAAATATTAAGGCTCCAATTGGGTTGGTGATTAACATTGTATTATGTGTGCACTTTTTCTAATCTCTATTAGTTTAATTGTAAATTCTGACACATATGTGATTTTTATTTCAACTACAACTAAACATTTGAAGTAATTTAATTAGCTTTTTTATGAGAAGTAGGCAGTGCAATTTCATTAACGTTTAGTCTCCCCATGGTTTTCCAAGAAGTCTGAAAAAGTGCCCCCATCCCCACCCAAGAAGAGAAATCGGTATCCAATTTTAATTTGTTAATTAATAGTATGGTTTCAATCTTAAATAGCTTGTAGGCAAGAGATACATGCTTCTCGCAAATTCTAGGTGACTTGTATTCTTTATCGGTCAAATATATTTGACACCAAAGTGATATCCACTAAGAATTAACTTTCTGTTGTTTCATTTCATGCAGGTTTAGGCATGGCAAGGAAATGGCAGGGCACACACTCTCCTGAGGCACACCACGGTTATCCATCCAAACCTACTTCCAGATCCCACCTAAAGAGAAACTAGTCAAGGCCCGAAACACTGAAGAAAAGCATCACTATGCTAAATTTTTAGAGTCTGATGAGATAAAACACTGTTTAGAGAAATGTGTCACCACCTTCTTTTTTAGCTAGTGGTGAATGGATAAACAAAAGGTTGTTTATAGCCACACAAGGGAGTACTATGCAGCAATAAAAAGAAACAAACTACCGATAAATGCAGAAACATGCAGGGAAATTATTGAGCTGAGTGACAAAGCCGAACACAAAATGCTTCATAATGAATGATTCTTTTTGAAATCTAAATTCTTTTTGAACTTATAAAAAATGCAAACTATTCTTTGGTGACATCAGATAGATCAGTAGTTGTGTGAGGCCACGGGCAGAGGCAGAGGATTTTGCAAAGTAGCATCGAAACCTCTTGGGGTGATGGAAGCATCCTGCGCCTTGATTGTAGCAGTGCTCATGGTGTCATAGCACATTGAATGGACACCCTAAATAGTGCAGCTTTTGGCTTGTAAACTATGCCTCCATTAAGTTGAAGGTAAATGGCTAACGAGTACATGAACAAAGCTTGATGCCATTAGACAATAAAGAAATGCAAAAACAAGATAAAACCATTTCACACCTGAATTTTATTGCATAGAAATTTATCTTAATATTAAAGGTGCAGATCTTTTAAAAAGAATATAAATAAAAAAATTAAAATTAGAAACAGAACACTCAGAAATTCTACTTGCAAATGTGTGAAATCATATTACAGGTTATTCAGTTAGCATTGTATGGAAATACTCTAAGTGTCCTTCAGTAGGAAGCCAGGTAAATAAATTAGCTTCAACTTAATGGAGGTATAGTTACATACAATAAGCCAGATCTATTTAGAGTGTCCTACATAGATAGATAGATGGATGGATAGATAGATAGATAGATAGATAGATAGATAGATAGATAGATAGGCAGAGAGAGAATGTGTGTGTGTGAGAGAGAGAGAGAAAGAAAAAGAAAGAAAGAAAAAGAAAGAAGAAAGAAAGAAAGAAAGAGAGAAGGAAGGATGGAAGGAAGGAAGGAAGGAAAAAGAATGGAAGGAAGGAAGGAAGGAAGAGGGAGGGAAGGAAGGAAGGAAGGAAGAAAAAATATACTAGGCAACAAATAATGAGTAACACTTACGTATTGACATGGAAAGAGCTCCAGGATATATTATTACACATTTTTTTAAGTGCAGAAAGACTATCACTGGAAGGACCCATCGATGGTTTGAATGTCCTCTCCAAAACCCATGCTGAAACTTAATTTCCAATGTGGCAGTATTAAGAGGTTAATAGATTAGATTAATGAATCAATGTGTTATAATGAGAGTGAGGCTTGTGGCTTTGTAAGAAGAAGAGGAATCTGAGCTAGCATATTATGTAGCACGCTCAGCCTCCTTACCATGAGATGCCCTGCGCTACCTGGGGACTCTGCAGAGGGCCCCACCAGCAAGATCTCAGCAGATGCGGTTCCCCAACCCTGTACTTCCCAGCCTCCATAAATGTAAGAAATAAATTCCTTTTCTTTGTAGTTACTCAGTTTCAGGTATGCTGTTATAAGCAACAGAAAGCAAACTAAAACTCCCAAGGAGCTGATGAGCATGATCATCTCTAGTGGTGGCTGGAGATGGGATGTGACTTTTCACTGTACAGTTTTAAAACTAATTTTGACCCAATGAAGTAAGTATTCAAAATTTAAATGAAATTAAATTAATAAAACGTGTGGACATAAACAGGAGCAGGTGACTTTTCTCAAAGGTCCATCTCATTCACCGTTTCTAAGGCAAGCCTTGGTAGTGATGACTGCCAGCCACCCTGTTCCCTTCTTCCTCCTTCCTGGCACCCTTTGACACTCTGCTTTGATGCCCACCCCTTCAGTACCCTCACTCCCCATTGCAGTTGCCTGAAGGATAAGCACTATCCTGCCATCCTCCTTCCACAGACAGACACCTTTCAGATCCCTGGCAGAGCAAACTTTTCACTTGATGTCTGCCTAGGAAATATATGAAAAAAAGAGACATAAATGGGAAGGCAATGTGAAGAGTTAATAATATAAGGAGGTACAGAAAATATTGTGAAGATATCAATACTTCCTAAATATGCCCATAGATTATTAAAATTCCAATTAAAACCCCACTCAGATCAGACTCTTTCCTCATCACTCCCATGAATCTTTTCCTTGATAAGGACACCAGGGATATTCCACTTGCTGGAATCCGCTGACTTATCTGCAGCTTTGGGTAAGGCTGATTAATGGCTGCTCTTCCCCTTGCTCTAGGACAATCACATCCCTCCCTTTTGGTGCCTCTGCTCCTTCCTCATCTCCTGGGTCTCTTCCCCTTGCAGGACCCAGGGCTCAAGACTCGATCTCTTCTCCTTGCCCTTTATGTTCTCTTCTAATCTCTTTATGATCTGGCTTAATCTCAAGACTTTAAATAGCAACCGTATATTGCTGATCCTGATTTTTATCTCTTGCCTGGACCTCTCTCCTGAAAACCAAGCTATATATCCAACCTTTAGCTCAATACCTCCACTTGAAAGTCCAAAAAGTACCTCAAACACAGGAGACTCTTGGGTTTTCTCCTTCCAAACCTCTCCTCTCTCTCTGTTTTTCATCTCAGTGAGGCCTCATCACCAAGTTGCTGATCAAAACCTCGGAGTCACCCTTGGTTTGTCCGTCCGTTACATCCCAGATGTGATCTGTCAAGAATTCATGTCAGCTGTTTCTCCAAAGTACAAGCAGAATCCAATCACACCTCTCTGCCTGCTCCACA
The DNA here is from genome assembly GCF_008728515.1 of Papio anubis. Classification (NCBI taxonomy): domain Eukaryota; kingdom Metazoa; phylum Chordata; class Mammalia; order Primates; family Cercopithecidae; genus Papio; species Papio anubis. The sequence goes on from NC_044979.1 coordinate 124,937,471, forward strand.
GCTGTAAGCCAGTCCTGTGTCTCACCTGAACTATTGCAGCAGCCTCTTATCTGCCTTCCTTTCCTTTTGGACACAGCTGGAAGAAGGATCCCACTAAGACCAACTTGACAATGCCTGACACTTGTCTGTTACAGTCTTACAGTTTTTTCTCATCTATTTTTCATTTGTTTGTTTTTTGAGACAGGGTCTTAGCTCTGTCACCCAGGCTGGAGTGCAGGGGCATAATCATGTCTCACTGCAACTTTAGCCTCTGGGGTTCAAGCGATCCTCCTGCCTCAGCCCCTAGTGTAACTGGGACTTCAGGAATGTGCCATCGCACCTGGCTATTTTTTTTTTATATTTTGTAGAAACAGGGTGTCGCTATGTTACCCAGGCAGGTCTCAACTTCCTGGGCTCAAGTGATCCTCCAGCCTCAGTTTCTCGAAGTTCTGGGATTACGGGGGTAAACCACTGTCGTTCCCAGCCTCCATCTATTTTTTAATAGAAGCTGAAAAGATTACAATAGCCTACCAAGGCCCTACAAGGCCCCTCCCCTACATCAGCCCCTTCCCCCGCCCAATGCCCTCCTCCACTGAGCCACGTTGGCCTCCCTCCAGTTCTCTAGGTAAACACGGTAGAGTTCTGCATACACGGAAGGCTGCTCCTCCCAGACACACGGGCCTTCTCTGTTAGCCCCTCCCTAAGCATCTTATTTAGGAGGCATTCCTCTCCGTGCCCCTTCTCTACTTCATTTTTCTGCATAGCACCTATCCCATGATATCTACGATTACTGGATATTCACAGGCAGTTTTTTACCCCCTGGAATATGTGCTGGGCACTATTTTAATAATTTGGGGTTTGGACAGCAAGCAGTGCCGAAGTCCCTCCACCGAGTTCACGAATGCACGTACGACTGAGGCGTTCATGACACAAACGAAGCAACTTCACTTCGAACTGGAATGAGCTAAAGGCCATCTCCCACTCACTTTTCTCCTGAACCCCGAACAAGGCCTGGAAACAAGGCAAAGGTCTGTTCTGCACAGGTCCACGCCCCACATCTCCTGTGAGAGGTGACAGATCAATGAGCATTCGTGGCTTTCTTGAGTGGGACCAGAAGAGAATCCAGCCTACCTCTGGAGACAGAAAGGACTTAGTGGCTTCTGTGAATGAACAGCCTTGAGGACACAGCCTCCTGAGGTGGCTCCTGGGTCAAGCTAACAGTCTGTTCAAGGCAAAGGTACAACTGCTGTGCCCTGGGTCGGGTAACATGTCAGAGGCAGAACCCTAGGCTTGGAGATGACAGAGGGGAGGCGGTCCTGCATGGGATTTGGCCTGCTGGAGTTGGCCAGCGAGCAGAGGGTCTGCATCCCCAGAACAGGTTTCCCGCTGTTCCACCCGGTTAACAGCCTTCGGTCCTGCACAAGATCCAGCACTGACCAGTGCTGGTCCTTGAAACTGTCCCATGACACAGACTTTATCTTCATACTAACCTAGAGCTTGGGGTCTTTAGGTCTCCTAAAGCCAAGTAAAGGCCTTGCCTGAGTGAACACAGCTGGCTGAGCTCCTTGAGACCCTGCAGTGTGAAGCCTCCAGGGTGTGTGAGAGGAACTTCCCTTCCAGGTGCTGCAGCTCAGGGCTAACTGTTTCCTCTGGAAGATGGGAGCTCCTTAGGGAAACTCGAGCCTCCGTGAGGTCGCCCATGGATCAGACGGGCTGTAGAACTGGGTTTCCGGGCTCCTGTGGGGAACTTCTCTGAGGACCTCTTAACACTGTGTCAAAGGACCAGGTCTGCCTATTCACACTTCTTGGAGAATGAGTTAAATCTGGTGGCCTGGAGGGACGATGATGTGTCCCCTCCTGCGAACCCAAGGATGGCATTTCCTGGATGCACTCCTGTGAGCCCCGTGCAGCCAGAGCAGGGGGTCCAGGTTCGCCGCGGCCCTGGGGAGCAGGGCGGGCCTGGCTGAGGCCCGCAAGGAGGGACAACTGTGCCTAGGCAGGCTGGCCAGCCGCCCCTCGCTCAGTCCACGGAAACCCTACCTCAGAAAGACCCATTAGAGAGGTGGAGAAGGCGATCTCAGGCCTTGGCTGCGGAGTCACCGCGTCAGAACCTGGCCCTGACAGTGGGGCTGGGCGCTGAAGCCGCTGCTGCGTGCTGGCCCCGAGGGCTGAGGCACCTGCCCTTCCCTGCCGCCCACGGAGGGGAGACCTCAGCCAGATTCCAGGGCGACTTGTGCGACCGCTGGCTTCTGTGCCAGATGCTGGGCAAAGCCACTGCAGACCACCTAATAATTTGAAAAACAAATTCTAGAAACATCCCAAATTCAGAAAAGGAAGGGAAGCAAAAGCATCCAATACCCCTGCTCCATCCCTCAGAAATCAACCCACCCTGGCCAGTGAGGCCTCCAAGTCCTCAATTAAGACAGAAAGATTTAAAATAAATAAACAGTTCCGGGGCGGGGGAGGGGCAGAGAGAAACCGAAGCTTATTAGCAAAGGCCCAATAAAGAGCCAGGCAGTGAACTCTGGCAGCATCGGAACTCACTACCTCCCGGAGCACGGCCTCGGAGGCTGAGAGGCCTGGGAGGCAGGGCCGCGTCCTGCAGGCTCCAGCAGAGCCCTGTGAAATGCCAGTCAGGTCCTGGCCCAGTGCCCGAGGTCCGCCCACAGCCTCGGCAAAGCCCTCCCGGCCCGCTGGAAATCTTCCCCTGCCAGGCCCGAAGGCACGCAGCTCACTGTCACCTCCACCTGCTCTGAAACCCCACATCCAGCCCAGGATCAGAGTCCCTCATCCCCACCCCGCGCCAAGGGACGCAGGATTGACAGCGACCCTGAACAAATGCAGTCGGGAGCTATTGTGAAAGGCCGCTGGCCCCGAGGCCCCGCAGCCCGCGCAGGACAGGCCAGTTCATCGTCTCGGTCCCAGGCCCCTATTAGCGTGTCCATCTGCGACAGCAGGACACGCCTGCCAGTGCCACTGGCTTTGGGGCCCACGCGGCCCTTTTTCCCTCGCAGCTGCTGCAACAAATAGCAGTTCTTTTGAGGGAAGGAACAGTGTGGTCCTCAAAGTTCATAATGAGAAATCTCAGAGAAAAGTCATAGTTGCTAAGCTGCGCCACTGGAGACTTGAAGGGTTCTTCTTAAAAAAATTAATGACTAATTCTATGTTTTGATTGTTCATATGACGACCAATTAAAGGAGAAATCTAATGGGCTGGACTCCACTTCAGGCTGTTTTTGCTCTATCTGCATATGCGGAGCTGCTCACACAACTTCCAGGGAAAGGAAAGAACAGTAACCCTTTAAGGGTTTATATAGGCAACTCTTCCGCTGGAAAAAAACGCCTGTGCACAACGGTTCTGTCAAGAGCCGACCATGTGCTGGGTGCTGTCCCTGCATTATTTCAGGGCAGAGCAATCCTGTATGCAAACACCTATGCCAGTCCACAGAAGATCACACAAGGCTGTTGCTCGGAGAGATTGAAAAAATATCACATGCTCAAAGTCACAGTTAATGGCAAATGGTCCTGGCATTTTTGGGTCCCTGTTCATTTGGATAGTCCACGTTCTCTCTCTCTCCCCGCCACAAATACACAGAAAGAGTGTGTGTACAATGTACATATTATAGAAATATATATAGTGTATGATAATATAATGTATGAATGTTTATATATTAAACATAAAATAATTTAATCTCAAGTATATATAAAATATAGCATTGAAATCTTTAACAAGGGGTTGACTGCCTTCTTGTATACATTAAGGTGTGCTGTGTTATGAGTGACAAACAACCTGCACCTCCCGTAAGCCTAATGAGGGGGTGTTTCTCTCTCTACACACCCATCGTCAGAATGCCACCTACGAGTCCAGCCCAAGGGGCTGCTCCCCTCCCTCTGGGCCCAGGCTGAGGAGGAGGTCACTGGCCAACAAGAGGGAGGAGGAAGTGAGCTGGAGAGGCATGGCCTGGTTCAGGGAGCCTCTGCCCCAGAGTGACAGGAGTCCTAACATCAGCAGGTTATGCAAGCCTATGGTGGACTTCCAAGGACCGCCAAGAACCATCCACCAATGGGGAGAAAAAACAGATGCTTCTGATCACAGAAACAGTCTACCCTTCTCCTTTAGGCTACAATTAACTGGCCTCAGTGACATCACTAAGAAGGAAAGGCAGTGCACACCTGCCAAATGATCTTAGCAGGTGACAAAACTAAATGCCACAATGTCAGAACAACTCCCTAATCTCCAGTGACACGCAATTGCCCTAAATGCAGGCACTGATGATTCTACTGCTTGTGTCACCACTAACTAGTTGTATTTGACATTTATTTTAACGGTGGATAGCAAAACATCCTATTTTTTGTGGTGTTGAGAAACCAGAGAAATTGTTCATTATGGAAGAGTAGAAAGATTTCTAGTGTTACACACACACACACACACACACACCCCACACACACACACACACCTGGTTAGCTTAGGTGACCTTTTGTAGGTTGACTGTAAGTTCTGCAAGGGCAGGAACTGGTGAGTGACCTCATATCCCCTGCCACCTCTGGCTCTTGATAAATGAGCGTTGAGTAAATGCCATTTACTCCAATTCTGAATTTTAATAAAATAGCCAACAACCCTGAAAACTCCTATGTGTTTTATTTTATTAATAAAATATTATTTATTAATCCTTTGTCTCTTTCGGAAACAATTAACTTGGACAAGGTGCTTACCTTGGCATCTAAAAAATGGTGAAGAACTATCTGTGAGGTCCTTCCCAGGTCTGTTGCAATGACTCACGCTTTGTAAGCTCAGTCCCTCAAAAGTAACAACTGCAAGATTTTCTGCTGATTTTTTTGGAGGGGCCCTAGAAATTCTAATTTTCCATTCAATTGCAGAAATAGAACACCAATTTGCTTTGGATTTCTCTAGCCCTGTCATTTTTAACGTACATATTTTTTGATCTTGCAGAACCTCCAGATTTTCTGCCATCTAAAAATGCCACTTGAAATCTAACTTCTGGAGACCTCTTCTCAAAAGCGATTTATTTCCTTCTATACTACAGGTGGAAACTCCATTCTCTCTGTTTATATTCCTTGTGAAAAAAAAAATAAAGTGACACAATTCTCTCAGTTGGTGACCTGCCTTGATTTTCTCCTTAGAAGAATATAAGCTTGAGAATAGGTCTTTGCTCCAGGACCTTTATTACATAAGGTGAGACATAATCACAATAATTAAAATAATGAAATCAGACATAACTAAAATGCTTCAAAATGTCTCTTTAGTTGTGTCCTAATAAGCACTCATTCTCACTTATTACAGTTTATAGACAAATTAGCCAGACGAAACTTGCTGCTTTGTAAGACTGGCAGTGAAGTTGACTCCAGCCACCTTCCTAAACCTCCATCCCCCAACCCTGATTACCTGCAAAGCCAGCTCATGGTCAACTCATGCAACATGGTCATTCCACATGTACCATGAATTAATGGATAGATCCTTTTTTCTCTGTTCTGCAATAGAACTGAATTTGCTCCCAGAAATGTTTAACTGATTTTTAGAAAGTCTGCCTATAAGGATAATAATGACCTGTGATAAACATTTGTGCTTGAATATTACTCCATATTTGAAATATGCAATTTAAAGAGATGTCTATCATGATATGTTATGGTTTATGGCATCTGGACAAAAATCTGTCAACAAAAGGATGTATATACATATATGAGATGAGAGAGAGAGAGAAAGAGAGAGAGAGATGAATGAAGAAAGATAAGGAGAGGGGAAAAGCAGAGATAGGAAGCACATCTATAAAATGGCACTACCATGATTTAACCACCGGGGATGAGCTGCAAACTCTAATGCCTACAGTGACCTCACAGACCCGTGAACAAGAGAATCAGGATGGCAGCTCCAGTGTGAACTGGAGATCAAATGTACCTCCTAAAGGGGACAGTTACCATTTAGCCACTTGCCATCTCCCATGAAAGCAAACACAGTTGGCTAACAATTCCCATTTTTCAAGAAAAACACAAAATCTACAGTTTAAATGTAAAATCTTCTGATTTTTAAATGTTACCATTAATTAAACTAAAAGAAACATTGAATGGACCTCACAACACTACATCTGTACCCTGAAGTTGGTTTGTAGACCACCCGTTACAATCTCCAGGCTAGTGTTTCTAGTAACTTCTGTCCCTGAAACAAGCTATAATACCTTGAACAAAATTATTTCAGCTCAGTTGTAAAATCATCACTAGGGGGGAAGCATTTTGAAGGATTCAGAAACTTTCTACAAGATCCCTCTGCAAAGTAATTAACAAACATCTCAACGATGCTGAAACTAGCATTCAAACATGCAGTCATGCTTTTTTATTGTTGTTAATTCATAAACTTTATTTTTTTAGAGTAGTTTTGGGTTCACAAAAAAGTTGTGCTAAATGTATAGAGAGTTTTTGTATACCCCTGGGCACACACATAAATAGCCTCCCCAAAAAAGTGGTGTCTTTTTACAGCTGATTACCAACATTGACACATCATTATCACCCAAAGTCCATAGTTTATGTTAGGGTTCCCTCTTGGTGTTGTACATTCAATGGGTTTTTACAAATGTAAAATGACAGGTATCCACCACTGAAATATGGTACAAAATAGTTTCTCAGCCCTAAAAATCCTTGTGTTCTGCTTATTCATCTCTCCTTCCCGCCAACCACTGGCAGCCACTGGTCGCCTTACAGTCTCCATAGATTTCCCTTTTCCAGAATGTCATATATAGTCATGCACCACTTAACAATGAAAATATGATCTGAGATGTGTGTCACTAGGTGGATTTGTCATTGTATAGTCATAACATAGTGAACTTACACAAGTCAAAATGATATAACCTACTACACACCTAAGTTATACGGTATAGTCTATTTTTCCTAGGCTACAGACCTATCTGACATGTTACTATACTGAATACTGTAGGCAATTATAACATAATGGTAAATATTTGTGTATTTAAACACAGAAAAAGTACAGTAAAAATAAGGTACTATAATCTTATGAAACCACTATTGTATATGGGTGCCATTGTTGACTGAAATGTCATTACGTGGCACATGACTGTAGTAGGAGTCATAAAGTATGTAGCCTTTTCAGATTGACTTCTTTCACTTAGCAACATGCACATGTGTCCTCCATGTCTCTTCATGGCTTGATAGCATATTTCTTTTTAGCACAGAAAAACAATCCATTGTCCACATGTACCACTGTTTATTTATCCACTCATCCACACGAGGACATCTTAGTTGATTCTAAGTTAAGGAAGTTATGAATAAAGCTGTTATAAATATTCATGGGCAGATTTATGTAGACAACAGTGTTCAACTCATTAGGGTAAGTATTAAGGAGGGAAATCTTTGGATCATATGGTAAGAGTATGTATGTACACTTTTATAGGAAACAGCTAAGCTGCCTTCCTAAGTGGCTGTACCATTGTGCCTTCCCATCAGCAATGAATGAGACTTCCTACTGTTCTACATCCTCATCAGAATTTGGTGTTGTCACTGATCTGAACTTTTTCCATTCTAATAGATGTGTAGTGGTATTTTACTGTTTCCTAATGACATATGATGTTGAACATCTTTTTACAAGCTTACTTGCCATCGGTGTATCTTCTTTGATGAGGTGTTTGTGCAGGGCTGTGGCCCATTTTTAAATCAGGTTATTTATTCTCTTGTTACTAAGTTTTAAGAGTTTAGTTCTTTGTATATTTTGGATAACAATCCTTTATCAGATGTTTCTTTTGCAAATTTTTCTCTAGTATATGGCTTGCCTTCTTCCCTTGGCATTGTCCTTCTCAGAACAGAAGTTTTTTAATTTTAATAAACTCCAGTTTATAAATTATTTATTTCATGGATTGTGCCTTTGGTTTTGTACTTAAAAAGTCATTGTCATACCTAAGGTCATCTAGGTTTTCTCCTACATTATCTCCTAGGTGTTTTATAGTTTTGAATTTTACATTTATATGTATGATCAGTTTTGAGTTTTTATAAAGCGTGTAAGGTTTGTATCTACGTTCATTTTTTGCATGTAGATGTCCATTTGTTCCAGCAATATTTGTTGAAAATACTATATTTTCTCTATCGTATTGTGTTTCTTTTTTGTCAAAGATCAATTGACTAAATGTGGGTCGATTTCTGATCTCTCTGTTCCATTGATATATTTGTCTATCCTTTCACCAATACCACACCGTCTAGACTACTGTAGTTGTATATGTCTTGAAATCAGGTAGTGTTGATCTTCCAATTTTGTTCTCCAATATAGAGTTGGCTACTGTGGGTCTTTTGCTTGCCCATATAAAGTTTAGAATCATTTAGTCAATATTTACAAAGTAACTTGCTTGAATTTTGAATGGGATTAATCTACAAATCAACTTGGGAATAAGTGACATTTTGACATTATGGAGTCTTTCTGACCATGAACACAAACTATTACTCCATTTATTTAGTTATTTGGTATCTTTCACCAGAGTTCTTTGTTTTTTTCTTATAGATCTTATACATATTTTCTTACATTCATAGCTCAGTATTCCATTTCAGTGTGTTAATGTAAATGGTAATGTGTTTTTAATTTCAAATTCCCTTAGTTCTTTGCTGGTATATAGGAAAGTGATTGGTTTTTGTACGTTAATCTTGTATCCTGCACACTTGCTATAAATGCTTATTAGTTCCAGGAGCTTTTTAATTGGTTCTTTTGGATTTTCTAAGAGATAATTATGTTGTCAGTGAACAAATACAGATTTATTTCTTCCCTCCCAATCGGTATTCATTTTATTTATTCTTTTGTGTGTTATTGCATTAGCTAGGACTTCTAATACAATGTTGAAAACCACTGGTGAAAGGAAACATCCTACTTTGCTCCTGATTTTAGCTATAGGTTTTTGTAACTGTTCTTTATTAAGTGGAGGAAATCCTTCTCTATTCTTAGTTTACTGAGAATTTTTAGCATGAATTGGTGTAGGATTTTGTCTAATGTTTTCTTCTGTATCTATTGACACGATCATGTAATTTTGCTGTATCTGTTGATATGATCTGTTGATGTGATGAACTACACTAATTGAGTTTTCAAATGTTGAACCAGTCTTGCATATCTGGAATAAATCTCAGTTGGTCATCATGTATAATTTTGTTACACTTTGTTGCATTTGATTTTGTCACATTTTCTTGAGAATTTTTACATCTATGTTCATAAAAGATATTGGTCTACAGTTTTCTTTCTTTTCTTGTAATATCTCTTTCTGGTTTTGCTATTAAGGTAATTCTGGCTTCACAAAATTAATTATGGAGTCTTCCCTCTATTTCTAGTTTCTGGAAGAGATTGTAGAGAATGGATATAATTTCTTTCTTAAGTATTTGATGGAAATCACCACTGATCTCATCTGGGCTTGGTGCTTTCTGTTTTGGAAGGTTATTAGTTATTTATTCAATTTCTATAGTAGATATAGGCCTATATTAATTGTCGATTTCTTCTTGTATGACTTTTGGTACATTCCGTTTCAAGGAATTGGTTCATTTCATGGAGGTTGTTAAATTCATGGGTATAGCTGTTTATAATATCATTTATTATCCTTTCAATGTTCATGAGATCAGTAGTGATGTTCCTTCTTTCATTTTTGATATTCATAATTTGTGTATCCTCTCTTTGTTTCTTAGCCTGGTGAGAGGCTTATAAATTTTATTGATTTTTTGAAGAATCACCTTTTGGTTTTGCTGATTTTCTTGCTAGGATTACAGGTGCGAGCCACCACACCCTTGCTCATTTTTTCTATTTTTGTTTTCCACACTTTTTCTGCTTCTGTGGGTTTTACATAGCATTTTGTAAAATTCGATTTTCTCTCTTTTCTTAGCATAGCATTATTTTAGTTTTTAACTTTTTTAAATCAGTTGCCTTAGATTTTTTTCTCCCAACATTTTGGGAGGCCAAGGGGACAGGATCGCTTCAAGCCAGGAGTTTAAGACCAGCCTGCGCAACATAGCAAGGCACTACCTTTACAAAACATAATTTTTAAAAGTCCAGGCATTAGCTAGGACTGTGCCTGTAGTCCCAGCTCCTCAGGAGGCTGTGATGAGGAGATCCCCTGAGGCTAGAAATTTGAGGCTGCAGTGGGCTGTGATCATGTCACTTCACTCCTTCCTAGAAGACAGTTAGACCCTGCCTCTAAAATAAACAAATAAATAAATAAAAAGACAGGAAGAAGAACAAGGGCAGCAAATAGAAAATAGTAATAAATAAGGTAGATATTAATCGAACTATGTCAATAATTACCTTAAATGTTAGCGGTCTAAATATACTGCAATGGACTGAATATTTATGTCCCCCCAAAATATATATGATGAAATGTAAGTTCTCAAAATGATGTTATTAGGAGAGAGTGTTTTTGGGAGGGGATTATGTCATGAGAGTGGAGCCCTTACAAATGGGGTTAGTGCCATAAAAGAGACCACAGAGAGCTGCCTTGTTCCTTCTGCCATGTAAGAGCACTGTGAAATTATGGCCATCTATGAAGAAGTGGGCCCTTACCAGCCATCAAATCTGCAAATACCTTGATCTTGGATTTCCCAGCCTCCAGAACTATGAGAAATAAATTTCTGTTGTTTACAAGTAAATCAATTTATGTTATTTTGTTACAGAAGCCCAAAAAGATGAAGACATTCACCAGATCACTCCATTCTCTTCTTGCTTGCATGATTTCTGAGGATACATTGGATTTAATTCTAATATTCTCTATAGGTATTTTCTTTATGGTTCCTCTACAGGTAAGGTGTTTTTTCCCTTTAGCTTCATTTAGGAATTTTTCATTAACCTTTGATTTTCTGAAGTTTGAGTATGTTATGCCTAGGTATCATTTGTTTGTTTGTTTGGATTTTCTTGGCATATATCTTCTTGATGTTCTCTGAGCTTCTCAAATCTGTGATTTGTTGTCTGACATTAATTTGGAGGAATTTTTTTGTATTATTGCTTTAAATATTGCTTCTGCTCCTTTTTCTCTTTCTTCTACTTACAGTATTCCCATTACATGTAATTATCCCACAGTTCTTGAAAGTTTTGTTTTGTCCTTTTTGTTAGTCATTTTTCTTTCTGCTTTTCAGTTTTGGCAGTTTCTGTTTACATATCTTCAAGCTCAGATATTCTTTCCTCAAGCATGTTCAGCCCACTAATGTGTACTTCAAAAGCATTCTACGTTTCTTTTACAGTGTTTTTGATCTCTATAATTTTTTAATTCTTTCTTAAAACTTTCATGTCTCAGGAATTCAAGACCAGCCTGGGCAACATAGTGAAATTCTATCTCTACAAAAAATTAGCCAGGTGTAGTGGTGCATGCCTGTAGTCAGAGCTACTCAGGAGGCTAAGGTGGGAGGATTACCTGAACCTGGGAAGTTGAGGTTGCAGTGAGCCAAGGTCATATCACTGCACTCTGGATTGGGCAACAGAGTGAGACCCTGTCTCAAAAAAAAAAAAAAAAAAAAAAAATTCCACTTCTCTGCTTACATTGTCCATCTGGTCTTACATGTTGTCTATTTTTTCCATTAAAACTCTTAGCATATTAATCATAGTTTTTTATAATTAATATCCCTGATGTGATAATGTCTTAGTCCAGTTACCGTGGTTATAACAGAATGCCACAAACTGGGTGATTTATAGACAAAAGAAGCTGATTTAGAGACTGGGGAGTCCAAGAGTTTGGTGTTAGCATCTGATGAGTGCCTTCTTGCTTCATCATAACATGGGAGAGGGTATCACGTGTCAAGAGAGCTTACTCTTATAACACAGCCACTCGAACAAGAATTAACCCACCACCACGATAGCCATGTGAATTCATTCATGAGGACAGCGGATTAAGTTTCCAACATATGAACTTTTCGGGGACACATTCAAACCACAGCAGTTAGTTGTAACGTTCCTGTCATGTCTCATTCTGGTTCTGACGCTTGTGCAGTCTCTTCAAATGGTGTCTTTTGCCTTTCAGTGTGCCTTGTAATTTGGTTGTGGTGGACATGATGTACTGGGTAAGAGGAGCTGCAGTAAAGAGGCTTCTAGTGATGTAGTGATAAGCTGTGGGGAGAGGGAGCATTGCACAGTCTTCCAGTGAGCCTGTGTCCCTGGACTGTGAACTTCAGCTTGCTCTCGGGTTCCCCAGCCCCTTAGATGATACAGAACAGTTGGAGGGGGATGGAGTTGTATATTTCCCTTGCTCCAGGCAGATCACGCTCTGATAAAACACCAGGTTAGGCCTCTAGTGAAATAATTTCTCCTGAGGGCAGACCGTCTATTAATAATAGAATGTTCCAACCTATTTCAAAATGGTTCCCCTTCTCCTTCCACTGCCAGAAGCATGATGAGATTTTCCCCCTAATATTCGTTGTAAGGACCTGGCAGAGCTCCAGGAAGTAACACTCTCAAGTGTCTCATACCACCCTGCGCCATGACTGGGCTCTGCTGGAGTTCTTAATTCGCAGAGCTGCCCATACTGAGCCTCCTGCAATTTCTCAATTACAGGGTGAACTTTCTCACCCAGCACTGGGTCCTTGGAGGTTTCTGTGTGCTGCTTTCTGCCCCTGGAGGTTGTGCCTCTGTGTTTGCCTGTCTCTCCAATTTGGGGGACAGTGGTTTGCCCGATGACCTCAATTCTCTGAAAGATCTAAGAAGAGGTGTTAATTTTTCTGTTTGCTCAGCTTTCTACTTGTTGCTAGAATGGAGTGCCAATCATGCCTCCTATAGTGACATGTAACCCTCAACTCCAGAGATGATGAAGCATACCAATGACAAAGGAGAAATGCTTCAGCAGTTTTCTGTCAGAGCATTATCCCTTGAAAAAGCTGCTTCTTCCATATTCTGGAAGAGATGGATCTCAACTCAGAGCTCAAGGCAAATGACTTCCTTCAAGGAGAAGGAATAAACAGTCTCAGAAACCATAAAAGACTGCCCCCAGGAGTGTCCCTGAACCTCGGCAGGGGCCACACTTACCTTGCAGAAATAGGTGATTAATGCTCCCAGTACAAACTCCCAACGGTATAGAAAGACAAATAATTGAAAAACAAGTCTCCCTACAAACCCCTGACCCCGAGCTACCTAGTTCTCCTCCCTAGAGGCAAAGCTCTTACCAGATTCTTGTATCTCCTTAACATATATCCTTAGAAGAGCTGTCAAGTGAACATATGTTTAAGTGAAAACCTATTTTAGAAGTGCATTTTCTTAAGGAACTTTAGGGTTAGAAGGAACTTGTGTCAGTCCTTAATTCACAACCTCCATTAGTACTTATTGTTCTCGCACAAAAATCTTTCTCAAAAAAGCCCTTTCCACTCTGAAATAGCTTATTCTACTTTTACTTAGCTCCAGTAGTTTATAAAACATATTTTTTGAAAGTCTAAACTCTGCCACCAAGGGTTTTTTTTTTTTCTAATCAATCTTTACTTTGACCTCCAAGCCAGAGAAAACAGGTGGTCAAATGCCTTTTGCCTAAGATGGAACTTAGAATATTTGAAGACCTCAGATCTTCACCCTGCCAAATAACCTGTTTTTCCTCCCCTTTCACAGAGAATTTGGTTTTAGAAAATTCAGAGCCACATTCCTTAAAGACAAGACTAAACTCTTATTCAACATACTCAGAAACTTCTTCTAAGAGGATAACCGCTCATCAGAGGAAAAGTTTCTCATGTACAGCTGGCAAAGGGATGGAACCATCTGTGTTATTAAAATTGACAGACACTTACGAGATTTATTAAGGGAAATACTAGAGTCTTAGTACATACTTGCTAATATAGCACACATGAAGGCTTTATCTATAATTTTTGTTGGCCAAGCAGAAATTTCGGTATTATTCACCCTAACAAATTTCCAAGATATTATGAAATAGAATTTTAGGTCCTGACATCACCATTTGTCTCAGATTTAGAAGCGTTGCTGGACAAGAGGGATAAAACATGGCTCTGCCTTGGGTTCAAAGTTGGCCTCTCATACTAGCAAGTATACTTTGGGATCCTGGCCACTTCTTGAGGCCACAGAATCACATTGCTATAAGAGGCAGATACAAGTACTAACCGGCTCATAGGTTATCAGATAAGCTTAGTCTGACCATTGCTTAGCGCAGCAACTGGGCTGCTATTGTCATTCTTATGGTGGTGGCACATGGCACCCAGCCTCTGTCCCGGCCATGATGTGGGACCACCCTCCACAGAGGCTGTGCGCTGGAGCCCTAACTGTGCAGGGCCCTAACTGTGTCAGGCTCCTTATCTCTCTCAAGAGGCCATCATTATTGCCTGCTTGGCCATACAGTTCTTTACTTACCAAGTAACACAGTTATCAGCCCACTCCAGGTACTAGCCAAGGACTACAAAATCAACATGAATGGGCCGGGCGCGGTGGCTCAAGCCTGTAATCCCAGCACTTTGGGAGGCCGAGACGGGCGGATCACGAGGTCAGGAGATCGAGACCATCCTGGCTAACACGGTGAAACCCCGTCTCTACTAAAAAATACAAAAAACTAGCCGGGTGAGGTGGTGGGCACCTGTAGTCCCAGCTACTTGGGAGGCTGAGGCAGGAGAATGGCGTGAACCCGGGAGGCGGAGCTTGCAGTGAGCTGAGATCTGGCCACTGCACTCCAGCCTGGGCGACACAGTAAAACTCCGGCCCCCGAACACAAAAAAAAAAAAAAAAAAAAAAAATTCAACATGAATGTCAGCTTTTGTATAAAAAGTTCAAAGGAGAAACGCAAACTTTACATAGATGTCCCAGGAGGATGTTCAGCAAACCCATTCTTCTCTGTTCCCTGGAATCCATCCCAGTATTGAGCTGTGTGTGTGTCTAGTAATTCTTTACAAAAAGCTCTGTTTCTTGTGATGCCATCAGATCACATTGAAGAATATACAAGCCGTACTATGAAGACTGTTGTCTCATATAGTCCTAACGTAGTGAGAACTGATGTTCTAACATACTGTTTTTTTTGGTCACTCAAAGGAGAAATGCCTGTGCAGTCTTACAAACCAGTTGTAGCTTAAATTGATTTGTGTTGTGACTTGTGCACATAGGTCACATTCCCTTGACAGAAAATATAGTTTAGAACCAAATTTGCGGCAGTTGTTAAGTGAATACACACAAGTTTATCATATTTAGGTCTTTTATTGTAAGACTCACTCCTGTCTTCATTTTATGTTCCACTGCTGTGCTTCACATTTGCCTTTCTCTAGTTTTGTTTTTTGTCTCTGTGTTTCTATACGGACTGCTCTCAGCCCAGGTGTGCAGGAAGCACACATGTGCCTGCAGAGCCTTCACGATCTCTGCATCTAGGGGCTGACTTCAACGCACAGTGGCTGTACTGATTCGCTAAAACAAAGGGACAAATTACTTCTCCTAATTCACAGGGAAGTTACAGGTTGTGCGGGCGGTGAGGAGCCTTGTGTCTGTCTGCACTTGCCCTGGTGAAAAACCCACCGTTCAGGCTGCAGGGTGTGAAACCCAGGCACAAACACTTCGCTGGATGCGGAGGAAAGATGCAAGGTTGCTCCCCTTCAGAGACAGCAAAGGGCAGATCTGTAGCTCCACTTACTTCAGGATTATGATTTTTGACAGAGCCGGGAGATCAGGGTTGTTGAATCAGGCCTGAAGGTCCTAGTGAATCTCGTGAAGAGAGGAGGGGTCTGACTGTAACATGGACCTAGAGGACATTCTTACTGCAGGAGAAGCAACAGTGGGGATGGGGTGGACTTGCCAAAGGAATGTAGCTCAAGTTCTTGCAGCCTAAAGCAGCTCAGTTTCTTTCGGCCAAACTTTCGCGAACTTCCCTGGCATTTCTCCTGCGGGAGCTACCGGTGCAGTGGGACACTTAGCCTCTCTAAAAGCATCTCCACAGCTGTTTGTGTCAAGCCTTTATTCCAAGAGCTTCACTTTTGCGAAGTAACGTGCTTCACACATTGGCTTCAAAGTACCCACGGCCGGTTGCAGTAAACATTGAGGAGGCCTGTCTCTGCGCCCAAAGTTGGGTGCCCTCATTTCAGACGATTTCTAGGGTGCTTCACGGGATCTGAAGGACCCTCGGATTTTAGAGCACCACCTCGGACGCCTGGCACCCCTGCCGCGCGGGCACAGCGACCTCCTCAGCTGCCAGGCCAGCCTCTGATCCCCGCGAGAGTCCCTGGGTGCTGCAGGGGAGGTGGGGACCCGAATAAAGGAGCAGTTTCCCCGTCGGTGCCATTATTCGACGCTGGCTCTAGGGCTCGGCCAGTCTGTCTAAAGCTGGTAGAAGTTTGTTCTGTAAAACAAAAGAAGGGAAAGGGGGAAGGGGACCCTGGCACAGATTTGGCTGGACCTCGACATAGGCTGGGCCTGCAAGTCTGCGGGGACCCAGTCCAGAGGGGCAGTGCTGGGAACGCCCCTCACGGAAATTAACTCCTCAGGGCACCCGCTCCCCTCCCGTGCGCCACCCCCTTCCCGCGGGAGAGCGGGTCCCGCGGGGGCCACCGCTGTCCACCGCCTCCGGCGGCCGCTGGCCTTGGGTCCCCGCGGCTGGTTCTCCTCCCTCCTTCTCTCATTCTCCTCCTCCTCTGCTCCTCCCGATCCCTCCTCCGCCGCCTGGTCCCTCCTCCTCCCGCCCTGCCTCCCCGCGCCCCGGCCCGCGCGAGCTAGACGTCCGGGCAGCCCCCGGCGCAGCGCGGCCGCAGCAGCCTCCGCCCCCGGCACGGTGTGCGCGCCCGCCGCGGCCAAAGCGGCCGGAGTCCCGAGCTAGCCCCGGCGGCCGCCGCCGCCCAGACCGGACGACAGGCCACCTCGTCGGCGTCCGCCTGAGTCCCCGCCTCGCCGCTAACGCCACAACCACCGCGCACGGCCGCCTGACTCCGTCCACTATTGATCCGGAGAGCCGGAGCTAGCTCTTCGGGGAGCAGCTATGCGACCCTCCGGGACGGCCGGGGCCGCGCTCCTGGCGCTGCTGGCTGCGCTCTGCCCCGCGAGTAGGGCTCTGGAGGAAAAGAAAGGTAAGGGCGTGTCTCGCCGGCTCCCGCGCTGCCCCCGGATCGCGCCCCGGACCCCGCAGCCAGCCCAGCCGCGCACCGGCGCACCGGCTCGGCGCCCGCGCCCCCGCCCGTCCTTTCCTGTTTCCTTGAGATCAGCTGCGCCGCCGGCCGGGACCGCGGGAGGAACGGGACGTTTCGTTCTTGGGCCAGGAGAGTCTGGGGCGGGCGGGGGAGGAGACGCGTGGGGCACTGGGCTGCGGGCCGGTGGGGAAACGGCCGCCGGGACCTCCGGCGCCCCGAACCGCTCCCAACTTTCCACCCTCACTTTCCCCGCCCCGCTGCGCGGGATCGGCGTCAGTGGGCGAAAGCCCCGTGCGGGTGGGTGCCTGGGGCCGGGGTCCCGCACGTGCGCCCCGCGCTGTCTTCCCAGGGCGCGGCGGGGTGGGGGCGCGCACCCGAGGGGCTGGCGCTGCCCACCCGCCGAGGCTGCGCTGTTTAGGGAAGCTGAGGAAGGACCCCGAAAATAAAGCCTCCCTTCGAACCCCGCGGGACAGGCGGCTTCCTGAGCGAACCTCCCCGCCTCCGCCCTCCGCGCAGGTCTCAAACTGAAGCCGGCGCCGGCCAGCCTGACCCCGGCCCCTCTCCAGGTCCCCGCGATCCTCGTTCCCAGGTGTAGAGTCGCAGCCTCAACCTGGGAGCTGGGAGAAGTCCGCCACCACCTGCGGCGCCTGGGAAGGGGTGGTGCTGGCGGCGGTTAGCTTCCTCGTTGGCAAAAGGCAGGTGGGGTCCGACCCGCACCTTGGGCGCAGACCCCGGCCGCTCGCCTCACCCGGCGCGCCCTCGTCTTGCCGGTCCAGGTATGCCCCCCACCTCCTGGGGACCCGAGATCCCTCCTGGGCGCCCGCGCAGAAAGCCCCGGGCTCTCGTTCGGTGGCCGCCTCGCGGGGACGTCCGGGTCTGCCCCACCTGCAGCCCTTCGGTCGCGCCTGGGCTTCGCGGTGGAGGGGGACGCGGCTGTCCGGCCACTGCTGGGGGGATCGCGGCCTCTAGTGCAGAAGCCCAGGAAGCAGAGATCATCCTGGCCAGCACCACGGTGTTCCAAAATGGGGCTCACAGCAAACTTTTCTCCTCAAAACCCGGAGAGTTTCTTTCTTGGATGTTTCTTTTTGCTGTCTGAAGAATTTGACATTGAGCCAACCAAAATATTAAACCTGTCTTACACACACACACACACACACACACACACATACACACACCGGATTGATGTCCCTGGTTCAAGTGTGCCAAGTGTCCAGACAGAACATGAGCGAGTCTGGCTTCGTGACTACCGACCATAAACCCACTTGACACGGGAAACATGCCTCGGAAGGTTTAATTGCACAATTCCAGCCTTGAGCTGCGCGGGTTCCAAGAGCCAGGCCCGTACTTGCTGTTGATGTCACTGGCATGGGGAGTTGGGGTTTGGTGCCCAGCGCGGTCGTTGGGGGAGGGGCAAGACATAGAACAGTGGTTCCCAGATCTTGCTGCACGTTAGAATTACCTGGGATTAAAAAAAAAAAATCAAAACAAAAACCAGTGTCTGAATCCCGCCCCCAGACATTCTGATTTAATTGGCACGGGGCAAGACCTGGACATGGGATTTTTTTTAATGCTTTTCATGTGATCTGTTGGGGAGC
This sequence comes from Papio anubis, assembly GCF_008728515.1. NCBI lineage: Eukaryota > Metazoa > Chordata > Mammalia > Primates > Cercopithecidae > Papio > Papio anubis. The sequence goes on from NC_044979.1 coordinate 124,956,090, forward strand.
CAGGTTTGGGGATCACCGGACGGAAGAAGGATTGTTAAAGTCTCCGGAGAGATTACTCGCCAATGCAAAGAGCTCTTTGAGGACATCTGGAATTTTAACAATGTTGCCAAATATAGGAAAGAGGGAAAAGGTGGGGTGTGGTTCCAATAATAAAAGATTCCTCTTTTCATTGAAGGAACTGGTGGAAAGGTTTCTTCTCTGCTGAGCTTGCAGGGCCCCTCCTGCCTGCCTGGGGGCTGACTGCGGGTCCTGTTAGTCAGGTGTCAGCCCTGTCTCTGCCAAAGAGACTCTTCCCTTTATTTTAAATTAAACCCTCAGAGCACCTCCAAAGCATCACTTTTCTCCCTCCAGTGGGGTTCTCATTCTTTGATGTTACTTGCTTGAACACCACTGTTAGTGATTGGAGATTTGTTCCTGAGAAAAATATAAATACCACTTAATTTGCCTGTTTATCCCATATTCACTCAAAACAGAAAGCTCCTGAAGACAGAGAGAGTAGGTGAACAGGCGCTATTCTGTTACAGTAACATAAAAGACTGAATTTTCAGGGGCAAATTATTAAAGTAGGAGATGAGCTCTTTTAACAGAAATTTGTTTGAGACCTGTGTCTATCAAATTCAGTCGATTTTATTCAAGATGCACTTTGTTTAGTGAGGGTTTTGTTTGGTTCTGGGACATGCTAACTTCTGGACTTGCTGCTCTTAGACGTAATGACTGCCAGACACGGTTTCATGCGTCCTAATCCCCACATTAAGCATAAGAGGTGTACACTCTCCTCCTATGGGGGAAACTGAGGTACAAAGAACTAAAGTGACTTTCCCACCGCTGGTAGGAGGCAGATGTGAAACTCACACCAGGGGCTTCCGACTCCAGATCCCTCTCTCAACTTCCAAACTCCACTGCCTCGTCCGAGTTCTGGTTTCAGGAGATCCAAATCAGGTGTGTGCGAATGTCTAATGACAGAGCTGGCAACGGGAAAGGGCCCAGGGAGCCAGCTCATGAAGATGGGTCTGTCTGAAGCTTCAACGCGGGCTGTCCAGCAGTCTGCGTTCCTTCAGAGTTCCTCAGCCCTCTGTTCGGTCACCTTCCATGGAGGCAGCTGCATCCCTAGGTCAGTGAGCATGGAGTGGAGACTGCTTGAGCGGTGCAAAGCAAAGCCCTGCCTCTTACAGAATGAAGGTGCTCTCCAGAAGGGACTCTGGAAAGTATTCCAAGGCGAGTCAGAATTCCCAACTGAGGGAGCTTTGTGGAAATAAGCCTGCCCAGCCCCACTTCTGGAGATGTTCCTATTCAGTACGTCCGAGCTGTCTTAAAGAGAAACCAAAGTGGGGATATTAATGGTATCCGAAGTGAGATCTACCACCCTCCCTCCTCAAAGGAGGTCAGATCTAGAAAGCCCAAGCCTGGCTTGGCAACTGGGACCTATCTTCTCACTCCAGCCCAGGGCGAAGGTGGACAAGTCACTTTGACCCTTCAGGCTTCTGAGCTGTTGTTTCTGAATTCAGTGAATATTTACTGAGTGCATAGAATATGCTAGATATTCTGGGTTAAAGGGTGAAGGGGGGTGAGTTTTAAGGGTTTCTGCTCTTGCTTCCAGATTGCTTTCAAATCTGGAAGGGACACCAGTGGTCTGTGTGTTAGACCCACACGGCTCTAGCACAGAATACAAGAAACTGGCTGAGAGCTCCAATAGGTTTTAACGGTAATTTCTGGCTTCACGTATTTAGTTTCATCACTCATAATTTTTCAAAAACTTCTGGTTTGAAGACACCGATTGCCAAAAGTCCGTTGTGCTGCATAATTACACTTGGTCCACGTGACAGCACTAACATGTTCTGAAATGTTTTTAGAAGTAGTCTCAGTAAAGATGAAGGATTCCTCCCTGTTTGAAAAGAAAATATTCTTTGTTTTTTCTTTGATCCAAGCTCCAAGACTAGCAGCTAGCATCTGAAACTTTTTTGATGAGAGTGACAAACCAACTCTAATATTAAAGGCAACTGATGATTATGGGCACTGAAGGGAAGGTAACCGCAGGCTGGTGCCCTGGAATAGGGATGGGTCACAATGTTGAGGACATTTCGCCTGTTGCAGAACCCACTTGCAACACAGTGTAGCCCTTGCCATGTGACTTGTGTGTGTGTCTGTGGCCTGTGTGTGCGTGTTTTAATTTTGACTTCATATGTACTCTAGTTATGAGCTTATTTAACGTTAGGTTTTACTAATAGGGGTATGTTTTGAGAAAATTTCAAAGTTTTAGAATATGGTTCACCCACATGTTGCTTCCCTATAAATACAATTTTTGAAACAAGATTCTGGGCTGGGCGCGGTGCCTCATGCCTATAATCCCAATACTTTGGGAGGCTGAGGCAGGCGAATCATGAGGTCAGGAGTTTGAGACCATGCTGGCTAACACGGAGAAACCTGGTGTCTACTGAAAATACAAAAAAAATTAGCTGGGCGTGGTGGTGGGTGCCTGTAATCCCAGCTACTCAGGAGGCTGAGGCAGGAGAATCACTTGAACCTGGAAGGCGGAGGTTGCGGTGAGCCAAGATCACGACACTGCACTCTAGCCCGCATGACAGTGTGACTCCGTCTCAAAAAAAAAAAAAAAAAAAACACAGATTCTGTTCCTCAGATTCTTTCCATTTTTGTTTCCTTTTGTCACTTACAGACATTTGAAATTATGGTGATAAACATTTTTAGTCTCAGTTAATTATTACTGGTTTATTCTTGAACCACTAACCCATAGAGAATAGAGTATAAATCTTCACTTGTTCCTGTAGGCCATCCCCATTAAACATCATAGTGTTTTCTCATTCATTCTTTTTCATTTTCCTCCTACAGGGCTGAATTTTCTAAGAAAATTTCAGCAGTTGGCTCTTTGGACAACATCATTAGATTGTCCTCCATTGGGCCCATAGGCACAAGCTGGCCAGTTTGAATTTGGCAAGAATCCAGGCATTGGAACTTATTCAAATAACTAGTTTGCCTGTAATTTTCACTTTTTCAGAGTCATCTGGTAAAGCTTTCTTGCTACACATTTAGATAGATACACTCAATCCAGTTGTCTAGAAAGTTCCTTGAGCCAGTTGGGAGCAGGAGGGGTAGCTGGGGCCTGGAACATTGGGGACGTGTTTACTGAGCCCCTAGAAAGTAAGTGCTAGATTTAACATTTCAAACCCTGAAGGCCCTGAAGTTCAGTATCAGATGACTGGTCCTGTGGACTGAGCATCTGTGAATTGCATATGCTTAGAATAAATTTTACTCCCACCAGTTTCAGCAGCTTGCTTTAGCAAGCAGTATGAAAGCACTAACATGGGGGAGTAGAATTTCTCTCTCTGATCGAAGTTGTGTCTCGTTCTGGTGGGTTTTCAGGGAGAGACCCGGAGTCCAAGTGTCCTTTCTGAATATATCTAGAACTTCTCATTAACAAAAGACTCAAGTTATAATTTAGGGGACAACGCACCCAATGAGAATGCCTTGCGGACAGCCCTAAGTACACCTGCAATTACACCATTACTAGCGGGGCAGCACACATGGCCCTGACTTAGTTTAAATAATTACATAAGTCAACCATGATTGTTTGCCCTTTGAGTAGAAGGGCAAGTATTGGTACCTGTTACAACTTAGGCTTTTTTTTTTTCTTTATGTTTGAGCCATCATGAGTGATTTACACTGTTCCATCCATATGTTGAGATGTAAAAATAAATTAGACTTGGTACTTGCCCTTAAGTGTCTGGAAGTCAACTGGAGGAAGAGAAAGCTAGAGATAATAAGTGTGAAACAATGTCACAGAATTAATGACAGAACTCTTCCCAGGACAAAGGATGACTTTTGAATTCAGTCTTTGCCTTTAATTCTACACGGGGAGGAGAGCACGTTTAGCCACAAATGGAAGGGATTGCTCATTTGAGCTATTTGGTTATATGGTTATTTCCCCAGAGAATAGGTTGTGGAGGACATTGCACAAGCAGTGCCAATAGGAGCAAAGTTCTTGAGAGTGCTAGTAATTCAAATGGCAGGAAGAGAAGGAATAAATGGTAAGGCTACCTACAGTTCACAGAGAGCTCCATCCTGTGGCTTTGGATTTTGTCCTGTGTGAAAGAGAAGTGACTGTGAACTGACATGCTGTGTTTGGTGTTTTAGAAAGATGGCTGCAGCTGTGGTTTGGGGAATGGACTGCAGGGGTGGCACTGGAAACAGGGAGGTTTGTCACTATTACCAGAGACAATGAAGCAAGAGCAAGGAAGATTTAGGACAGGGGACTCTGGGACTGATCAGGAGGCAGAACTGGTTGATAAGTATATGTAGCAGCATAAGAAAGACAAAAGCCCAGATTGACACCCAGGCTTCTCACTTGGAAGCCTGGATAGATCCTGAATGCAATCACAAAGGCTGGGAAGTCAATGGGACTGCAGAGAAGGGAAGGGCAGGGAGGGGAAGGGCAGGAGAGTGCAATATGAATATTCAGCTTTTAGGTGTATTGAGCTTGAATTGCTCAGATGGAGAAGTCCAAGAGGCAGTAGAATACAGTGGTCCAGAGCACAGGAGAGCAATGTGGCTTGAGCTGTCATTTGCTCACATATTTCTATGTCAGTTACTTGTCTTAGGTCACAGAACAACTCCTCCCCTCACAGTCTCCTGGCTCTCCCTGTCTCATGCTCACCATCAGCATCAAAATTGAGCCACACCAGGGGTTCTGGATACCAGCTTCTCTCTAGGTGAGGTTGCTATAGTCAGCAGGTGATTAGCTGCAGTTATCGGCCACTCGTAATATAATATATTGTGCATATAAGTGTACCAGGAGTCATGTTTGTATATTGCTACAAATCCTCAGAATGGGGATCTCTTGTTCCCTGCTTAAGACTGCATCACATTACTTGATTTTGTACATTAGTGACTGAACCCAAAAAAAGTAGGAGATGGTTTTTTTCTTTTTTCTTAAAGCAGTAGCTTTTGAACCTTGATCATGCCTTGTAACCAGCTGAGGGGCTTTTGAAAAAGAGGGTGCCTTACTGTGCCCCAGATCAGGACAATCAGTATTTCTGGGGAATAGAACCTGGCACGCACACATTTCTTAAAGCTCCCTTGACAATTCTGAGGAGTGGATTAGGTGTTGTATGTAGCTTGTAACAGAAGGAATCTGTCTTTGCTCTCAGACCCCCATTTCTTACTCATCTCATGAGCTCCTTTGAGATCCAGAAACAGTTGCATATTTAGTAAATCAGTTCCAGAGTCACATTTTATTTCACAAGTTAGTCCATTAAAAGTTTCCTACAGTGAGGAAGTAGCCAGAAAGAACACGCCGTCCCTCGTCTTTTTTATAACTATAGGGTCTGGCTCGACAGAGCAGGAGCATCGCCATCTTGGACAAGCCCATCATCCTAAAGTTCACCTTAATAAAAAAAACTGCCTAAATTCAAAGGGCATCAGCCTAATGACTAAGGTCAGCATGACCATAAATCACAAATAACATCTCCAACCAGAAACGTTCCAAACTCCTCCCAGACCAGAGATATGCTAGCCTCGACCAGAGACATGCTAGCCCCAAGATAACCCCCCTCTGGCTGGGAAGATGCCAGTCTCGAGATAACCCCCCTCTGGCCGGAAAGATGCCTTCCCCAAGATAAACTCCCCTCCTCCCAGTGATATTCCAACCCTGCCATAAAACTTCTCCCTCACACAGGCACATTCCAAGCTTCTGATATTCCCCTCACCCTAAAACCAATATATACTCCTAGTCTGTAAGAGAGAGCGCTCCTGACCAAATTGGCCAGGAGCACCTCTCAGGTTTTAACTAAAGAAAACCTGTCTTTAACTGCCAAAAAAAAGAGAAAAAAAAGTTTTCTGCAGTGGCTGTCAGCGGGCCCAGCATGGCAGCAGCACCTGAGAACCTGTTGGAGATGCACACTCTCGGACCCCACCCTGGCCTCTGAGTAAGATACTGGAAGGGCAGGCCCCGGTCTGTGCACACAAGTCCTCAGGGAGGTTCTGACTGATGCATGCCAGAGTTTGAGAACTGCTGATAAACTCCAGGCACATCGCATGCTGGGATCTAGATACACCAAGGGAACAAAATAACTGCACTTGTCCTCCAAGGACCGACATATCTTCTGGAAGGACTGAGAAAGAGAGAGACATACATGATCACTGCCTGTAATGCAATGTTTTATAACAGATGTGATTTGGGATTTCAGTGGGAGCCCAGAAGGGGGACTGACTAATTCAGACTCTGCGACAAGGGGAGTTTCTCAGAAACAGAATGCTTAGCTGGGCCTCCAGGCACAGGGACAGGAATGAGGAAATACTTGTAGGCCCTGTGCTCCTTCAGCAAACCCTCAGTTTCTTGTTATTTTTATAAATGCAAACATCTTATTAAAGTAGATGCTAAGGCCTTAGAATTTCCTGCTTTATTTTTCTAAATGACCATGGGAACCTTGGAATATCAAAGGTAAAGTGCAACATATTTTGCATTTAAAAATTAAAATGATCCTTTTTTAAAGTAGCAACCAGATGTGAAAAATTGGACTAGAGTCTAGAGTATAGTTGATAGCTTTAACTTTCTCCCCAACAGCACGATTTTCCCTGAAATGTGTTATGAATAAGTAAAATGACTACTTCGCATCCTTTAACTCTTCCTACAGACATCTAAGAGAGAAATGAAACAAAAGTTTGCATAGTTCTAGACACGATAAATACATGTGAAATCACACAACTCAGAAAATGTCCCTTAAATTAATTGAGCCATTGGTACTTGTGAATTAGAAGAGACATCTATTTTCTGATTCACTGTTGAAAGTTGTACAGCATTACCTATTTATTTGCAGAGATCCTCTGGAAACAAATAGGTAGATTTGTAGCAAATAAAGAGTAGAGTACAGCTGCTGGTGTTACCTTGTGCATTCATGCCTTTATGTAAAATACACACACACACACACACACACACACACACATACACATATATATATATGGAAGTAAAGACCACTGCTTGCTTTGCAGTTGTTTTAAGAGCGTTCATGAAGGATTTTATTTTATAAGCAGAAATATGATATCTAACGATTTTACCACTACGTACTTGCAGGCCGGCGCACAGCAGATGACGTCATGATTGTTTTAGCAGTCCTATCGTTTTACTTATGATGTCATTACAACCCTTTGCTAAAATTTCTTTCTTTTACTCCAGGTTTTGGATAAAACTGATGCATGGCACATAGTCTCTCTGATAAGACAAACTGGCATTTGTATGTGAAAAACTGTGCATGTAGCGTCTCTACTGATACTCAAATTGTCCATTATTTTAGTGCCTGGAATAAAAACAAACCACTTAGTGAATTTGTGCAGGTCCTTAAGGACAGGCAAAGGTGTCCTGAGATTTTCGGATCATTGTATACCAAATTTTAGAAAGTGTTTCAAAAACATTTTTTTAATTTCAAAAACCTGGTTTTGTTTATTTACCAGCAAACATTGAATACCCGAAAGCTTTTGGGAGATTTTATTACAATGGTTTCTCTTCACTTACAAAATTATCTCCTAGTTCATTCTCATACACTGTAAGCCATTGTAAATGCTTCAAATTTTGCTGAACAAGATGAACTAGACAAACTATTTTAAGTTTGCTCTAGTGCTAACTTGCAAGATCTAATGGCTCCAACTAGATTTTTAAACTAAAGTATATTTTAATATATTATTAGAAAGTTAAACAATTATCTGTTTATAGGTAACAAAAACCCCAGAACCCCAATGTCAGATGTCATCCACTTTTGATTAACTCCAAATATATGACAGATAAACAAAAGGTGGTTGGCTGGGCGCGGTGGCTCATGCCTGTAGTTTCAGCACTTTGGGAGGCTGAGGCAGGCGGATCACGAGGTCAGGAGTTCGAGACTTGCCTGACAAACATGGTGAAACCCCGCCTCTACTAAAAATACACACACACAAAAAAAACCTTAGCTGGGTGCCTATAGTCCCAGCTACTGGGGAGGCTGAGGCTGAGGCAGGAGAATCGCTTGAAGCTGGAAGGTGGAGGTTGCAGTGAGCTGAGATCACTCCACTGCACTCCAGCCTAGGCGACAGAGCAAGACTCAGTCAAAAAAAAAAAACACAGGTGGTCATTGAAGAATTATTGTGTCACCTGTTGTTTTCTAACGTACTAATTTTGAGGAGCTTTTAAATAGAGTGCACTATAGAACTTTTTATTGGCTTCAATCTGCTACAATGTTAGTAGAGAATCAGAAACCTTATCCTTTTTTTTTTTTTTTTTTTTTTTCCTGAGACGGAGGCTCCCTCTGTTGCCCGGGCTGGAGTGCAGTGGCGCGATCTCGGCTCACTGCAAGCTCCGCCTCCTGGGTTCATGCTATTCTCCTGCCTCAGCCTCCCGAGTAGCTGGGACTACAGGCACCCGCCACCACACCCGGCTAATTTTTTTAGTAGAGACGGGGTTTCACCATGTTAACCAGGATGGTCTCGATCTCCTGACCTCGTGATCCACCCACCTCGGCCTCCCAAAGTGCTGGGATTACAGGCATGAGCCACCGCGCCCGGCCCAGAAACCTTATCCTTATAGATACTTAATGATTTTTTAAAAATTTCTGATGACATTTATGAGTTAGAATACTGTATTGCTCTGTTTTCTTTCTTTACTTCCCTTTCTTCTTCCTTCCTTGCTTTCTTCTTCCCTTCCTTCTTTCTCTTTCTCTCTCCTTCTTTTTTGCAAGCTGTTATGAATTAGCCTTCACAGAAAAAGAAAAATTTTGATAAATAACTGGAAATGAAACTTAGCAAAGGACCGCAGATGAAAAACTTTGTCAAATGACTGTAAAAATATACTATACAATTTTTGAAAGTTAGAAACTACCGAACACTCAGTATTCATGGTTACACAAGTATGCATACACATGTATGGTCCCTGAAAAGTGGTGTTGCTAAGGGAGCTTTTCTCAGAACATGGCTTAACATATTTTTTTTCTGTAATTTGTTGTTAGTTATCATGGAGAGAGAAAACAGGTTAGAGTCTCCCCTCTCAGTTTCACCTTCCATAAAATAGTTAAACTAGACGATCCTCAGACTCCTTCCAGCTGAAAACATCTGTGAAATTAAAAACAAATCTAAATGTATGCAAGATATATATTTAAACATGCTGGTAATAAGGGTGCTGTCCCTATAATTTAGATGCTAAAACATTGATGTCATAATAATAACACCACCTCGCATTTGTACAGCACCTCATAGTTTACACAATGCCTTAACATCCTTCTGTCTGAGCCTCCTACAACCCCACAGGATTGGGATAGCTTTCCACACTGGGAGGTGAGGGACCCAGGCTCAGAGCAATTCTGCAGGTGTCCATAATCACCAGGCTGGTGAGCACTGGGCGCTGCGTGCTCTCCTGCTACACAGCACTGTCTCTCAACATGCAGGTCAAGGTTCCTTATTCCTCCTTCAAAACATCATTGGGTTTTTTAGCTATTGATGCCCCTATCACTTTCAGTTTATTTGTGAATCAAAGGCTAAATAAAGTATTCCTCAAAATTTGTTATACTTCTATTACTAATGCCTAATGCCCCTCACAATTTCTGTATGTTTCTGTGTATTTCTGCTCTGTTTTGGCTCCTTTCCCAGTTTTCTTTTTTGTTATGAAGTAGTTTTTAGACTCATCTCTTCTGCATGTGTTATAACTGCCCATTCCATAAGATACAGGGCAGTGAATTTGTGAGCCTTGAAAATATTTACTTTAGAAATGAGAAGTACGACTTTTCAACGTTGTGTCATCAACTTCTGTAAATTTTCCAGACCTATAAATACTTGCAGGGAAAACAAAATGAGGGGAGAAGGCAACTTGACTTAGCAGTTGGGTCAGTTAGCAATGCTTATGGCAAACTGTAGTAATTCCCTTACATAGATCTGTAAGACTCATTTCTATGGTTTAAACGAAGGCATACACTTAACCTCATTAGGGTGTGAAACAGCTTTTACAAAAAGAGACAAACTTAAGTAACAGTGTGGCCCTCCAAGAGTGTTCATTTTCCATATCATACCATTATAATAAGCCATTCTGGCTGGGATTTACTTGCAAGCATTGACTTTTAAGAAGAGATGGTTACACACATCAAATTATTCACTTGGAGGCACTTTCTGGGTTGAAGGAATGGAATGGAGAGTGTGGCAGTGAGAAGATCTATCAGTGATGGTGATGTGCCTCTCCCAGAAGAAATTTCAAAATGCAGTGTTCGTTTTCCTCCACAAGAAAGGAAGAAACTGTTTTGTTATTGTTTATTCCTAACATAGTGGAAACTTTTCCATACTCTGGCAGAAATTTCCAAAAAGCAGTTTTCTATTTCATGATTATAAAGTGGCAAAGGGAAAAGTCCTGCACTCCAGCTGAGCAGTGGATCTCCGGTTGTTATCTAGGTGCTGTAGGTTTAGAGAGTACTGCCAGGAGAACACATCGATTTTTCAGGCCTGTGATGACGTGTCTCTTGTTGAATAAGTAAACCCTTCCAGTAAATAGACAGTGAGTGTATTGATTTCAGGGTGGCTTTAGTCACTGAACCTCTAAGTCTTGCAAAGGTTACTTGGGTAAAAGCATCATTATTTTACCTTCGGTCAACAAAAATCTACCTAGCCAAGGCAGAACAGAAAGTCCAGCAACATGAAGGACAACATGAAGAATCAGGTAAGTTGCCTACTCTTTCACTTCACTTTCCACGTTTAGAGATTCTTGTTTAGATGCAGAGTAGTGACACGCCTGGTGTCGGGGAGAGACAGTTGAATGAGAAAAGTCCCAGAAGGGCAGAAGACTTGGGTGATTATCTGAGTCCATCTTTCCTTATCGCTGGACAGAGTTCTTAAAGTCTTGGCTAGGAATGCTAGGCTTTTAGGTTTGTTGGGCAATGGCTATTAAATGTTCATAATGTTGCTCAGTTGCAAAAACAAGACATTCAAACTATAGCCAGGGAGATAAGTAGTCATGAACTCAAGGCCTAAACTCTGCTGATGGAGCCAATGCGAACTGGGTGCTAAAGCAAGGAGACTTGCCAATATTATATTCTTTGGGGTTTTGTGTTTTTATTCCCATTTTGGAGAAGGAAAATATTAGCATTCCTCTGACTTGATGCTGGGCAGACATTAGGCACTCTTTTTCCTCCCACAATTGTCTTCTTTCACTAGGTGACAAGGGAAGAGGTAGCATGAGGTGGTGGTCACAGGTGAGAGGGGCTGTTGTGAGCACAGGCATGTTGAGTGCATGTTGGTCACCTAGTAGAAGTTTTACAGGCTTGGTGACTTCTGAACACTGTTTTCGAGGTTGATTTTTAGTTGAGAGAACCTCTAGGTACCACGTAATGTGATAACAGTAGTACTGATCTCACAATTGCCCTATGTCCCATTCGCAGGATGTTCTGCCAAACCGTCCTTATAGGCAGACAGAGGATGATTAAATCATTCATCCCATCTCTGTCTGAGGAAGCAGCTTAGCACAGCACTGTGGAGGCTAAATGGGCCTTAAGGGAAAAAATGATGTCTGAAGATGCATTTTATTTCAAAAAGAGTTTGCTCCCGTGAAGTTTCACTCTCTATGTAGAACGGCACCAGCGCACCCTTTTCCTGGGCCTCTGCATGTGTGGCAAGTAGCGGCCTGGCAAGATTCAGGTCAGTGCCAGCGTCCCGGGGAAGTGAATGAGGACGCAGATGACCAGGATGTGTTCGCAGTTTGACACATCTGACTCCCAGATCAGGGACCGCTAACTCTGCTGGCTGGTTAAGCTGATGATTCTATCTTTGCCTGGTTCTCTGACTGTCTCATGCTTTCTGTTATTATTATTATTTTGTAGCAGATATTTCTGCTCATTTGTCAATCATATATGCATCCTGGATGGTATAGAGTTGATTCTCCTAATGAATCAGTGTCCCTTTGTATTTTTTTCTGGCCATAAGAGAGAATATATATGTCATTTATTAAAAATGAAGAAAATGTTCAGGAGTTTCTTGACTCAGGGAGGGAAAAGGGATACTCAGGGCACTTTTTCAGCCAGGAATTTACTACCTTTGTAGGGTTAAGGGGACTCACCATGCTGGAAGTCAAAATAAGCCACCAGTGCCAAGTGTTCAAAGCCCTTAGGATCATAATGCTCTTAAAACAAAGTCTTCAAGGCTTGAAAACTTCCACTGGTTCTCAGTATGTCCCAAATTGTGATGTCTATGAGTGATTTTCTCAATCTGAAAATTTTTATAGCAGACTAAAGAATGCGGTAGGTCAGTGATTCTAGGACTAATCATTAACATTCAATAGATGACTTTTTTGTTCTAGAAAAAGCAGCAGCTTTCCATTTACTCTCTTATTTTGATGGTAAATTCTCTGTAGGTAGAAAAAGCAAAATGTGGACATGGGACTAACATATGAATACACAAAGCAAATGTACCAAACAAATCTTAAGACCTGCCTTGTGGTGTTTTGTTTTTGTTTTAATTAAAGTGACTTGTTAGCCTCACTCCCTATGAAGCACAGGGAGGTGACATGACTTGCGCAGGGCAGACTCTGCCACATGCCCCAGCCTTGAACTCAGGCCCCACTGAGGGCTGCAGGGGAAACCGGCCATGCTGAGCAATGCCTGTGGGTATCGGTTTCCTCATCTGCAGAATGAGGGTAGGCCTGGTGCTTATCTCATAGGGTTGCAGAGGGGATTCAGTGACAGGGTGGTGTAGAGGCTGGAGCGCGCCCCATGTGTGCACAACAGCCCTCCGACTAGGGGAGGCAGACCTGGACTCTCACCAGTGAGCCTGTGTTCTCCATGGCTATATGACTGTGCCCCAGACGTCCTTCCCATGGTCTGGACCCTAGGAAGTCGCCAAGAGCCAGAAAGGAGAAAGGCTCCACTTGGTGATCATCTTTGGTGATCATCCCTTGCCTCCTTGGCTGGACTCTCAGATGACATCCCAGCAACCCTCACTTTCCTTCCCTGGTGGGTCTCACTTTCCCTCAAGATTGTTGCTTTTTTGTTTCCTGCATAGTCCTGGGCCAGTTTTGATAACCCTCTTCATTTCATTTCAGAAACCCTGATGCTTTCTTCCTGTGCTCTTTTTGCCTTAGGACTTTTACTATGACGACTGTGAATGGCCCATTTCTTGTTTTTTTCTCTTGCTTCACTTTCTCCCCCATCATCACTAAAGCAAACATGGCAGTGATGGCCATGCACACTTTCCAAGGGTCCAGCTGTATATCCTCATGGTTCCCCAGGTGCCTGGACCATCTCACGAGGAGGGAGGCAAACACACCCTACCTGGCCCTTTCCGCAATGTTTCAGCTTCCTCAAGTGAGAAAAGAAGGAACTTGTATTCCCCCTCTCCATTATTGTTTTTGCTTTGTTTTGTTTTGTTTTGTTTTGTTTTGTTTTGTTTTGAGACAGAGTTTCACTTTGTTCCCCAGGCTGTGGTGTAGTGGTGCGACCTCGGCTCACTGCAACTTCCACCTCCCGGATTCAAGTGATTCTCCTGTCTCAATCCCCTGAGTAGCTGGGACTACAGGTACCTGCTACCATGCCCAACTAAGTTTTGTATGTTTTGTAGAGACGGGGTTTCACCATGTTGGCCGGGTGCCCATTATTATTTGATCTGGAATTAATGGAGCTACTGCAGGAGTTGCTTGATTCACTGATGACTGGTGTTGAGCCAGTCCACACCCACACCCAGGGACTGTGGCTGTCATCTGGGGTCCATCCTCAGAAATTCCTGTCTCTTCACCTAGTGTATAATAAGGCCTGCACGTGTTATATGGAACTGTAAAGAAATGTGTCGACCATCTGTCCTTTCTCTTTATCTGATTATTTATCATTGTTCTCAAATTTGCAAATTAATAGACTGATCATAAATTAATGCATGCTGGAGACTTGCTGTTTCCTACTAGCAGCATATAAAAGTCATTTTTAAAGTTGTTTTAAATCTGTGAGTAAAAATAAATTGCTTTGCTGCAAGAAACACCAAAAATGGAAAAGCTAACAGTTCAAAGTTGGTAATTTATCTTATGGACATTGCTAGTGGCATAGTTGCCTTAAACAGTGAGAGGATTTATGAGATATTTAATTTGCAAATGGGATGAAGGGTGGTCTAACCTTTGTCCCGTGTTCACCTTCCACGAGATCCTAGAGGTTGTAGAGCACAGTAGTGACATGTGACACACTTGAGAGTGCCTGTTCTGTTTGGAAACCTGGAAGCTATGAAGGGAAGTGGCCTTTGAGCTTAACCTATACGCCTTGGGAGGCAAAACCTTTTATTCTCTTTAAATATTCACTTTAGGGTAAGCATTTTTTTAGGTGCTAGGAACAGGGAAAAATGTGTGGTTAGGAAGGAAGAAAGAAGAAAGTTAACTGTTGTACATTCCCTAGGTAATGTTTTTAAGCATTGTTATTCATTTTCAAAACGTTTTATTTATTTGAACTTAATATTTTGATCTTATTTTTTCAATTTCTTTTAACAGACAGGATGAGTTTTTTACAGTCATATTACTTAGAAATTATATTAAAAATGGCCGAATGTGGTGGCTCACACTTGTAATCCCAGCACTTTGGGAGGCCGAGGCGGGTGGATCACTTGAGGTCGGGAGTTCAAGACCAGCCTGGCCAACACGGCAAAATCCTGTCTCCACTAAAAAACAAACAAACAAACAAACAAAAAACTAGCCACGCAAGGTGACAGGTGCCTGTAACCCCATCTACTAGGGAGACTGAGACACGAGAATCACTGGAACCCAGGAAGCAGAGGTTGCAGTGAGCAGAGATTGCACCACTGCACTCCAGCCTGGGCGACAGAGCAAGACTCTGTCAAAAGAATAAAGAAATCATACTAAAAACAAAACAGAATGCTGACCACCTTATAGAAATAGAAATAGTGGTTTGCTGTGATAGCAAATTTTCTTGTTAACTTTTTATTTTTAAAGAATTGCACATTCACAGGAAGTTGCAAAAAATCTACTGGGAGGTCCTATGTACCCTTCCCCCAACCTCTTCCAGTAGTAACGTCTTAGTAGCAAAGTTTCGTGTATTTATTTTGATATCATTATCTAAGTTTGACATCAAAATATTAACCTAAGCCAAAAGCCCACTATTTTAATTACCTAGTGATGCAGTGTTATAGAACTCATAGCCTTTCACAATATTACTTGGAAGTTAATTTTCTTAAGGGAAATGTTTTTGGTCTTTAAGGTTTGGAGGCCATAGAGGCATGAGGAGAAATGGGAGGAGGGAGAGAGAGCTAAGATAGATAAACAGACAGAGATGGGGAGATCCATTGATTCGTTGAACAAACCAGATACTTCCTTAGAGTTTTTGGATTAACTTACATGAGCTAAGTGTATATTCTGTTCAGATCACAAATGTTCAAGTTTGTGTGTGTGTGTGTGTGTGTGTACCATTCTACCCATCCTGTATTTATTGTCCTGTATTTGGTCTGTTCTGCCTTCTTTATTTTCAGGATAGGTGTCCTAAATGAGGGTCTTTGGAAAGCTGGTGATGCCATGTTCCCCATTTCAGGTGCTCCGTGCTCAAATGTATTCATTTCTTCAAAAATTCAGGGAGTGTACCCTTTTGTACACTTTCCTATGTGTATATGATACCATTATAAAAATCTTAGCAATATATATGGTTCCCCTGAACTCCCAACCATCTGGTAGAGAAGATAGAAAACCTACAGAAGAGGCTAAGATTTTATTAGAAAATTCAGCTTCTCGACGGAGGTTTTGGACTTTAAAGTCAAGGCAAAGCGTCTATTCTTTCTTTTGATATAACTAGTAGCTAAAAGATCTCTTAAATTCAAAGTGGCCCTCCTCTTACTGTTACTGCAATTGACTCTTAATTACAAATTATATAAAAAATAGGGTTTGAAATACTGTAGCAACAAAGTAACATATCCCTGCTCCATTACACAGATAAAACCTCTAAGGAACGCCTCCTCTCTTAACAGGCATTAACCAACTGCAGAAACTACAGAAGGACAGGGCTATTTGGGAATAACTACAGCTTCCTTCCCTGTCTGTTCCCTCCCATCGTCAGGCTTCTGTGGAGCCATAATCAGAGCAACATAGGGAGAGGGAAGAGAAAATAAACCCCTTGGTGAAGGAAAGTTCCCAATTCACTGAGCAAACATGGGTACTCTTGTTTGTGGGAGCTCCCAGGGCCTCCCAGCTCACCCAGCATTCTGAGCCCTGATCCTTACACCATTTGTATTATGCAACCATAAATGATGTTTGCGGTACCAGCAGGGACAGTTTATTTTAATAGATTGGTATAACTTGGCAGAATCTTATCTGCATGTTTCATCTTGGATTTTTAGCTCAGTTCAACTCAATAGGCATGCGTCAAATGTCTACTGCAGACTGCACACCGAGAAGCTGCTGGGTACAGGGTTACATGGATAGAAAATATAGCCTCTGCCCCCTTAGGAGCCTATAATTCAGATCCCCATTCTTTCCATCCCATTCCCCCAAGCAAGAGTTTACCTAATGTGGTTTGCGAGAATTTAAGAGCTGAAAAGGTGGTCCGGAGAAACCAGAATGGGTTCACTAAAATGTGTCTATATAATTAAGTGTGATGTAGCTTTGCAGCACACTTCACAGCTTCCTCAGAGCCTTCCACACGCGGTGTCTCATTTGAATACTTTTGTGAGGATAGCCTCATTCCCCTCAGTGAGCTCTTCATGGAGTGATGCAGTAAACAGCAAGCCCCACATTTCTATGCTCACGGAGGACTAAATTCGCCTTGAAAATAGTCTCTTCACATTTCTAAGTTGACATCAAAAATCGGTTATTATAAAAGCCTGAGCCTGAAGAGATGTAATTTCAATTATTTGTTAAAGCTGACCTTCGTTGTCAAAGCAATTAGTCAACTCAGATTTACTTTCTCCCAGATAATAGATTTTGACTTCTTTTTTTCTGATTAAAAAACTTAATACCTTCCTCAGGAGATCTCAGTTCTGAATGCTGATTCTAACTAAGATGGATATTTTGCTACATGCTGGGAAGAGGGGTACTGAGGCATGCCGCGATTCCACGCCAGTGTTTCCAGTTAGTCGGGTGCCTCTGCACTCCCAGTGTTCCAGCGCCAAGTTAGTTGCTGTGTACTCCGGGCTGTCCCTATACTAGAGTTCTAAAACACTTAACGATTGCAGATAGGAGGCAGGATTTCCAAAACCTTGATTCTGAAAAGCCACAGGAGGGAGATAGAGAAGGGGAGGGTGGAGCCACGGTACATTCAGGTGGGTCAGTTTTTGGAAATAGTACAAATTGGAGGTGAAAACCTGGAAATTGATCTGTCGTTCCCATACTTCGTGCTGAGTCCTTGTGGACCCACAGAAACACACTCGCCCCAGTTTGAAGGCTGCTAACTTGATTCCAAGGACACCAGCGAGGTGGTAGTGTGCAAAAGACATGTGAGGAAACTTTGGAGGAGTCTCACCCTGCTTGGAGCACGTGGCCCCTACAACAGTGCAGCCTCCAAAAGAGAGAAGATGTGGACTGTTGAGGAGCCAGGTACGGTGACTGCTGCTGGATGGAGCTTGTCCCACCAGAGGCTCGCTTGTTTCATTGAGCACCTGCTATGTGCTTGTGGGATGCAAACATACATGTGGTCCCTGCCCTCAGGTTGATAGGTAGGGGTGGAACAGTTATGAAACTGCTCTAAAGTCATTTTCTCAAACTGGGAGTGACAAATATATCCACTGGGCAAAGACTGAGAATTTTATAAGATTTTTAATTTTTATTTATTCACATTGAGGAGAATGTAAATTATTTTGAACTTATGTATAGATTTCACCATTTGATAGCAATAAATCAGTCCTTGTGTGTGTGTGTGTGTGTGTGTATGTATGATAAACCTCACTTTACAATATTATTATTTTAAATAGTTACTTGCATCTTAAGGAAATTAAGAGGACAAAAGAAAAGCTGCTGTTTTATATGTATTCACATATTTACAGGGTGCTTCCCCGCTGGCAGGTGCTCTGGTTCTGCACTGCCTGTTGTCCCTTGCCTGAAAATGGTTGCCTGCAATATTTTGCTCAGTTTTCTGGTTGTTTACTATGGCAGAGGAGGGTAGATCTGGTACCAGTTGGTAATGGCCAGAGGTAGAAGTCTGTGGTTGAAATTTGTATAACATGGAACCTTAGTTCCACAGTTAATGCTATTCACACTGGAACCCATGGAAACTATTTTTCTGTGAAAAGCGCCCACGCATTATGAAATCTGAGATCCATCACTATAAATGTATGTAGACCCTGGATACAGTGGGAGCTCAGAAGAGCAAATCCGTTGGTTGCCTTGCTCAACATATTTTACTAAGGGCATCAGTAAGGCTTTCTATGACCTGCTCCTTCAATGCTTGGTTGACATTTGGGGAGCAAAGATAAACTAAGGATTCTAAGCTCTGTCCCGTGATGCTGTAAGGGGAGCCTCGAACCTCCAGGTGGAGGAGCACAGAGATGACTAGGACGGTGGAAGCCTGCAGGAGAGCTGAACACCTGAGGACACTCAGTGGGAAGACCAGGACCTCTAACGTCCATATCTGCTGCTCAAGGCTGGCAGAGAGAAGAGGGTTTGTGATGACAAAAGGTGGTAAAAGGCACAAGGAGGCACAAAGCATTTCAGGTCCCAAATCCCAAGAGGAATGTGCTTGGGTGAGGGAGAGCTCCTCCATGGCTGGAGGCGTTCAGAGACCAGGCAGTCACTTGTGGGTTTGTGATTAGAGTGAGGTTCATTTATAAAGGGAGTGAGAAGAGAAGCTCTGTGAATACTTGAGTATATCAGTAAATAAGAAATAAATAGGCCAGGTGCAGTGGCTCACGCCTGTAATCCCAGCACTTTGGGAGGCTGAGGCGGGAGGATCATGAGGTCAGGAGATCGAGACCATCCTGGCTAACAAGGTGAAACCCTGTCTCTACTAAAAATACAAAAATTAGCCTGGCGAGGTGGCAGGCTTCAGTCCTAGAAGCTATTCAGGAGGCTGAGGCAGGAGAATGGTGAACCCTCGAGGTGGAGCTTCTGGTGAGCCAAGATCAGGCCACTGCACTCCAGCCTGGGCAACAGAGCTTGTGACTCCTGTGTCAAAAAAAAAAAAAAAAAAAAAAAAAAAAAAAGAAAGAAATTGTGTAAATCCCATTTCTTTTCTACATTTTCCTGGCTGTCAGCAGTACAGAAGAAAGCAGTCCACTAACCGAACTGTAATCCCAGACAGGCAAGCACACCAGGAATCTCTTCTCAGCTGTTGAAAATGAGGGAGCACTGGGAGAGAAATGGGGTCCCTTTTGAGTTTCCTCTCTGTTGATAATACCTTTCTTTGTTACAAAACAGCTAATTAAACACCAAAGCAGTATAGCTCTCTTTATTATACACTGTAGTCATGAAGCTCCTCTTTTATCACTGTTCTCTCTCACTGACTGTTCTCTACTACACTGATGGTGAAACAGAAATTCAGGAATTCCCCTTGCATGTGTCCCGGTTTGAAAGCCGCTGGTGTTTTGCTGTGGGATTAGGATCAGACAGTTGAGTCTTGTTCCAACAAGGAAAGTTGCCTATTGGTTTTGCTGCAGGGAGCCCTGAGTCTTCTGCATCAGGCTTGGAAGTGGCTCTGTGGATGTCAAAGCAGATCTCCCACCCACAGCCTCAAGAAAATATGAAAGTGGATTATGCCTCTTAGCTATATTGCCTATAAACTTTCTGCAGAATTACTGTATTCAGATACTACATTTTTCAAAGCAATAACCTTGAGACCTGCAGCTAAAGTCAAGAATTTAGGACAATTAATAGGGAGAAAGTTGGCGCGGAAGATCTGCATGATTATAGTCCTATTGATATAACTGGAAAATTCTTTTCCATTAGCAAGAAGCTTTGGTTAATATAAACTGGGCAGATTAGACCTTATACAATTTATTTTACTCATTGCTGTATTTTTATTATTTCTAGAGCTGGTTGAAAATATTACAGCATTATTTCAGTGCTTAGCTAAATTCTTTCACTCTGCATTTTATCATTGGGTTACGAAACGACTGGAGAAAGACTTTTCTTTGCTTTTTATTTCAGTGTCTACTTGTAAACATGTTTTTTGAACTACTGTTTTTGTGACAACATGCCTTTTTCCCCAGAAAAATCTCAGGTTAACATTAAAGAGGCACTGGATGTTTATCTGATCTTGTTTATAGAAGCACAAGAAAATTTTAACCTTGTATATACTTTATTCAATTAACTAGGTAAGAGGTCATTGGAAACATTTAGAATTCCACTCTACATTTCAATAATATCAGGTGAAATTCTTACTGCATCTACATCAGAAGATGTTTATATAATTCATTTAAGAATAAAATTAGCTATGCAAGAAAGCCAGTATGTGGAGTCCTATGTGGAAATCTCTTTCACTCAGTAACAGAAACCCTGACAACTTCTGTTGATCTTCCCCTCAAGTTAAAAATATCACTCTGGATCACAGCAGTAGAGGTCTCTGTAAATTTAATCTGTGTGTCTCCTGTAACAAGTGCTTTAGCAGTACACAGGTGGTGTCAGAGTCAGTGATGATGGATAGAAGTTCATGATAAAAGTCCAGGCTCAGTGGCTCACTTCCAAGCCCAGCATTTGAGAGTCCGAGGTGGTGGATCACCTGAGGTCAGGAGTTCAAGACCAGCCTGGCCAACGTGGCAAAACCTCATCTCTACTAAAACACAAAAACAGCATGGTGGCACATGCCTGTAATCCCAGCTACCCAGGAGGCTGAGGCAGGAGAACCTCTTGAACCCGGGAGGCGGATACAGTGGGCCTGAGATCACACCATTGCACTCCAGCCTGCAGGGGCAACAGAGCCTACACTCCATCTCAAAAAAAAAAAGAAGTTCTACATAAAAACGTGGAGTGCTTCCCAAGGCACCATTCATCCAGCTCCATAAAGATCATACCATGTACAGAGTGGACAATTCAGATAAATACACGGACTGCATGCCACAAACATATGTAGGCACCATTGCAATTCAATAGACATGTGTCCTAACACATCTTTATTTGCTAACAAGCATCAATGTATTTAAAACAAACAAGAAAAGACATTTTTAAACTAGTGAATGATTGTTGATAATGATCTTAATTCATAAATTTTCATTGGCTTTTTTTATACTTGAATTCAGGCTTACCTAGAAAAACAGTTAAACCAAAGGAGTGAATAGGCCTATCTGAAAACAGGGTGGTGTGGACAAGCATTTTCTAATATTTTACTTTTCAGATAATTCATCTCTTTTAGCAAAGTACATTAGTTTAAAAGTACTTTTAAGGAAATAGTAGTTGATTAAAACTTGAACTAATAGAAAGAAGGAAAAGTATACCTTTAATTTCATATGTAATCACAATTAAACCTCTTCATATAGAAGGATCTAAGAATCCTTTTCTGCAGCATTCATCAGCACTAAAAGCTCAGAGACATATATTTTTCTCTGTATATATGTATTCTTAACTTCAAGTTAGTATAGCAATTGACAGGCAGGTCAGGAGTAATATATGATCTTCTGAATCTCCTTAGTAATTAAAAAGAAATGATTATTTTTGCATGAAATATGATAAAGTGATTTTCAGTGCCTGATAAAAAAGTTTTACCATGACAACCATTAAAGATTACATCAAAGAAAAATAAGTTTGACTCTCATTGGCATTCTTTAGAACAGCTTTACAACTGGTAACCTCAAGAACACCATGAAAAGTGTGTGAGTTCGCCCACATGTCTTGAAAAGTCAACAACTGGTGGTTATCCAGTAATGACAAGAGGTAGAAGTCACATCCTTGCTGTCTGATCGAAGCTTCTCAGAGCTGGCACAAGGCTGGAAGACCATAGGTGCTAAATGAGGAACTACTTCGAAATAAAATGGAATTCTCAAGGACACTTATTTATTTTAGATCCTATACTAATGGTTGCAAGATTGCTCCTGTTTCTACTTACAGTTCCACGCGGCATGGATGTGGTAAAAAAGTCTTCTCTGCAAAGGGGTTAATGCAGGTCGCCTACATGTGCACACAAGGTCATTATAAAGCTTGAAAATATGGACTCACCAACCAGGTGATTTTTAAATTATCCAACCGAAAAGATATATAAATGTATAGGGGAATCAAAAGAAATCTCTGAATAAAATAATAACAGGTCAAACTTCGTCCCATGTGAGGCTGGAGATGCATATTGTCTTGACTTTGCATGTACAAGTTTAACAAATGATTCTTTCTCAGTTTACTCCTGGAAATGGAAATTAGTACTGTAAGTGACTTCATGAGGAGGTAGAAGCTATCTGTGAATTTCCTTTGTTGTGTTTACGATAACTCTCACATCTAGATGTGTCATGTATTATGAGAAATTGGCATCTCTTTGAAGATATAAAGCACAGCCCTCCTCTATGAGTATATAAGGTATTCCACCTCTTCAAATCAGATGGTACCCTATCCTTCAAACTATGCATTTAATGATCAAGGTTCGCTGGCATTCAAGGCACTGCTCTCAATGTTAGTAGAGTTCTTGATGAGTACTAACATTCAAGGTGATGTGGGTCAGAGACTCAATGTTAGTATCCTGAAATAAAGTGGCCTGCCTATGAGCTGAGTTGTGAATCAAGCTAATAAATTTTGAGAATGCGAAGGTTCAAGCCAGTAGCTCTTAACTGAGGACAATCCTGTCCTCGCCTCACCCGAGACATTTGGCACAGTTTGAGAACCTTTTGTCTCCAAAAGGTTGTCACACCAGTTTCTAGTGAGTAGAGGTCAGGATGGTGGTAAACAATTTTTTTTTCTTTTTCTTTTTTGAGACAGAGTCTCACTCTGTCACCCAGGCTGGAGTGCAAATGGTGTGATCCTCCTCAACTCACTGCAACCCTGCCTCCTAGGGTTCAAGCACTCATGCCTCAGCCTCCCAAGTAGGTAGCTGGGATTACAGGTGTGCACCACTCACACTAGGGCTAATTTTGTATTTTTAGTAGAGATGGGTTTTTGCCATGTTGGCCAGGTTGGTCTCGAACCCTGGCCTCAAGAGATCCGTACTCTTCTGGCCTCCCAATATGCCGAGATACGGGTGTGAGCCACTGGGCCCAGACTAACACTTTTTAATGCATAGGACAGCCCCTACCACAAAAAAAGGAATCCCCAGCCCAGAATGCTAATAGTTCTAAGGTTGAGAAACCCAAGGTTAAGCCAAATCAATCCTATCTGTCTTATTTAATGTTGCATGTAAGAATGCAGTCCTGTTCTCATTCCTCTTGCTTTGCAGTTATTGATCCTTGTCTGACTTTCTAAGTGCCCAGAAGTGCAACAGCCAGCATGCAGGTTGGCATTCCTGACCAGCTGCACTTGGCCCAGCATTCCAACCTCACCTGCCCCAGCTTGTTCAACCTGAAAACCTACCAAGTGAAAGCAAGAGCCACATGAAGATGTCTGAAGCAGGCGCACCTACCCATACACTTGCTCAGAAAGGAATCAGTGGGCCCCTGGTCTTGTGAAACTGGATCCTTCACTGCTGTAGGTTCAAATATAAATTTAACATAAAACACGGCTTTTCTTTTTCTTCTTACTTTTCCTGTTCCTAAGTAACAGGGCGACGCCATTAGGTAAAGAAATCCTTCACCACACCAATCCCAGAGCCAGAAGAGAAACCAGCTTGTTCTAGCCCAGCTTTGTCATGGAGAGAAGGCAGCTGCTCCATTCTGAACTATTCTTTCTTTTGCAGCAGCCTGCCCAAGGGTGAAAGTGTGTTTAATAGTTTAATTACACAAGAACAGTAAATGTGGCTGCCTGTTTCTACCTTATGGACCTTGAAATAATGTTGTTTGTGCCAAAGCCTTTAGACACACACCCAATCCATCTGTGAAAAAGAAACGCAAAGGAAGCCTCTGCCAGGGCAGAGGTAACTGTGGGTCTGAGCCAAGCGTCTGACCCAGCAGCCGCCCAGATTCCCCAGAGGGCTGAGAGCGGTGTCACCACCATTTGTGGTGCGCTTCAAGTGAGCACAGAGTCCTGAACAGAGCAGCATGGCCTGTGGGTGCCCCCTTGGCATTTGGGCAGGGCAGGTGACCAAGGGTCTTGCTGCAATTGAAGCCCAACTTGAAAAGCAAAATCTGGCTGTGAGAGTCCAGTAACACTTGTTTCCCACCTAACCCCCTTACCCATAACTCGTGTGTCCTGAAACACACAATTTCTCTTGAACTTCAGTCACTTATGCCTACAAGCAAACATACAACAGGGCAATAATAAATGTTTGTTAAGTGAATGAATTCTTTCTGAATTAGATGGAATTTTAGTCCATAACTGTCTTATTTAATCCAGGTCCATAGAGGTTCCCCCGATTGTCTAAGAAAGAAGGCTGTGTTCATGGCCTAGTTGTTTACGTGGGTCTCCAGATTCTCTTGGTCTGTGGAATGTCCTGATGGCATTACCCTCGCCATCTAGAAAGGCATGCAGACAAGCCATCCAGCTGGCATGATCCTGAGTCCAGCTTTCTTTAAAAGAGTTCCAAAACCGCTTTCTGCTTTGACTGCACAAAACCTGCATCACCTCCAGTTGAGAAACCTCAAGAGAATAAATAAGTTATGGAGTTGGAGACCCCAGCTAACCACTAGTTTTAAATAGTGAAATCAACATTTTAAATGTTTGACTTCATTACATTTATAAAGTTTATTAATCATATATTACGAGTTATTGCTGTCTCTATATGTCTGTAATGCAGTTGTTCCTCTGTATAAATTAATGTTTTAGAGACCTAAATGGCACCTTTAAAAATAAATTACATGTATTTTAATCAAGTTTAATTTGACTATATCCACAAATAATTGATTGAACTTCACTCTGGATTTTCTATGATAGGTTTTTTGTTCTTAATACAAGACCCCAGTTTTCTCACTTGTAAAAAGAAGGGGTTGGGACTTCATGATAGCCAAGTTTCCTTCCATCTCTAACAAAAATGGCCTGAAGCCGGGCTGCAGGCTCAAGCCCTCGTAATCCCAGCATCTTTGGGAGGCCGAGACGGGCGGATCACGAGGTCAGGAGATCGAGACCATCCTGGCTAACACGGTGAAACCCCGCCTCTACTAAAAATACAAAAAACTAAATGGGAGGTGGCGGCGCCATAGTCCCCGCTACCGGGAGGCTGAGGCAGAAGAATGGCGGAACCCGGGAGGCAGAGCTTGCAGTGAGCTGAGATCCGCCACAGCACTCCAGCCTGGTGACAGAGCGAGACTCCTGGCCTCAAAAAAAAATGGCCTGAAGAGAGTTTCTAGACCATACTCATGGTGGATTCTTGGGACCCTCAGAGTCAGTTCCACAATTCTAAGTGACTGTGTGATTGAGTGGGAGACACTCAATCTCTTTGTGCCTCAGTTTCACCCGTCAAGTGTCAACATGATGGCACCTAAAGCCGTTGAGGCTTCCAGGAAGGTAATGTGTGAAAAGTGAAAAGTGCTTGGCATCCAGGAAGCACTCAATAAATACTAACTATTTTAATTGCTGCAACTATTCTTATAGATGGGATTTCTAGAACATTGCCTCTCCTTAATAGGGTAGCCGTGGGCCACATTTTGTTGGCTTGTTGCGTTTCACATACGGTTAGTCTAAACTAAGCGTGTTGTGAGTCTAAAATACACACTGGATTGTGAAGACGAAAGGACAAGGAAAACAATGTTAAAATCTCATTGATAATTTTAAATTTAAATACATGCCAAAATACTTGAAAATAACTTGATATATTGAGTTAAATAAAACAGGAAATTAATTTCTTCTGTTTCTTTTGTATTTTCTAATTAGTGTGGCTACCTCAAAAATGTGACATTCATGTATGCATCTCGTATTACATTTCTATTGGACAGCAGCCCAGACAGTACTATGGCATCTGTGTGGGGAGGTTCTCAGAAAACATGCCGCATGATCTTTTAGAACCTTAAAGCTACTCCTGGTCTCCTCCATCAAGCCCCTGGCTCCTGGCCCTCAAGGTCTTTTACTCTTTAGTGGGCCGTGTTTCCCCTGGGAAGGATAGTAGGCATTGGGGTAGATTGAAAAGAATAACCATCTAGGGGAAATGTGAATTCAGTTTCTTTCCGACATTCTGCTCAACAACCGGGATATTATAAAGCGCATAAACCTACTTCCAAAATAGTGAAGGCGGAGGCCTAATTCCTTACTCTTCAGAGAGCTCACCGCGTAGGCGTCACTGACCTTGCATGGGCTGCCCTTCGTGGCTCTGGGGAGTCATTATAAAGGCAGCATTTGGCCTGATGTGTCCTAAGCCAGTGTTTCTCGCTCTGTACCTTAGACTCCTCGGGTGGTTAGTGTTAATAGATATTCTTGAAAAACAAAACAAGAAACAAAGAAAAACAACATTCTGAGGTCAAGGATGCCTTCAGAAAGCTCGAATGTGCACTACGCTTCTTAAAGATTTTATATTCAATAATTTGGAAAGCCCCGCAATACAGAGCCCTGTCTAAACATTGCTGTCCATAATTGCTCAAATTTAAATAGATTTGAGTTTATTTACATTCAGATCACTCCTTTTTAGGCCCCACCTCCCAATGCTGTCACAGTGGTGATTAGATTTCCACATGAGTTTTGGAAGGACATTCAAACCACGCAGGGGAAAGCAGGGCACTTACTGTTTTCCCAAGTGTGTCCACGCCTAACCACAGTACAGTTCTTACCTTGGTAGGACTGGTGATATTAAAAATTACCGTGCCTTTATTTAGATAAGTAAATATAAAAATCCCAAATGTATGCCTTAGATTTATATTTATTTATAACTAGTCTATTTCCTGAAAAATAGTTGGAGACACCTTGTAAAAGTTACCAGTATGATAGGCCATTCCAGTAAAGCTGTAAAGTGGTGATAACACAGTCATAAAAAGAAGATATTGCCTGGGAGAAAATGTGGCCTAGAAACCAGCCTTGAGCCTCATGGCTGCAGGCAAGGCCTCTGCAGGTTCATGGTCCTGATTCCAGGCCATTTGCTGCCTTGAGTGGTGGTTACCCAAGGCCACTTGGGGTATCACCCAGAACACCAAAGTACACAAATTTTAATTCTAGAGGATGAAGGCCACTGGAGTATTGTTATGCAGAAAAACTTCTTCCTAAAAATGCCCTGAAAAGAGAATAGCCTTGCATTCAATCAAAATGTTTTTAAGTGGAAAACATATTGTGTGTACTTGATCTTGGCCTTGCTGCTTTTAAAAAAAGATTAAAACTGGGACTGGGCACAGGACTCCTACGCCTGTAATCCCAGCACTTGGGTGAGCGGGTGGATCACCTGAGGTCAGAGTTGGAGACCAGCCTGACCCTTCAAGATGGTGAAACCCCATGCCTACTAAAAATGCAAAAAAGTTAGCCAGGCTTGCAGCATGCCTGTAATCCCAGTTAGTTGGGAGGCTGAGGCAATGGAATGACGGAACCCGGGAGCCGAGGTTGCAGTGAGCTGAGATCGCATCATCATACTCCAGCCTGGCAACAAGAGTGAAAACTCCATTTCAAAAAAAAAAAAAAAACAAAAAAACCTTGGGCTAAAGAAATCTATGTGCTGTATCACCTAACCACATTTCATGACAGCTAGAGAATCATGCAAATAAAAATTTCCAACATATTCATATAAACTAGGGAAAGTATTTCACTGGGGAGTGAGCTGAAAAAGTAATACTATAACCCTATATTCAGGCAATGGTTCAGTTTCATATAAATATATATGTGAAAATATATAAATATAAATAAAATGAAATAATGGTTATTCCCACCACTTTCTACATCTTTTAGAATACTTTATAGTGCTCAAATATATTAGGTGCACTAGTATATGTACATTATAACTAAATAACTAATCATTTAGCAGAAGGATATGCTTGTGTTTTTGCTAATAAGAGATGATGATAAAAAACTTTAGATCCCCTGATCTCGCTTTTCAGTTAGTAATTAGGGTATTGATAAGAATATGTTTAAATGACACATGCCTTGCTCTGGGACTCCAGGTATCTGCATGGGTGACACGCATGTGTTGTGTGTGGCCAGGCTCCCCAGCATTTCCAGGGGCCCTGCTCAGAATGTAGGCCTTACTGATTCTTACATAGGTTACAAGCCGCCAGGAGGTTGGTGAGGTTTTAGGTAAACACAGCTGGGACTGCCCCATGGCCTCTGGGTGACGCTTGGACATCACTGTCCTTTACCTTTACAGATGCATACATGCACGCTTTGCACCCCTGATAGGACCTTCCGTGATGCTTTCAAAGTGTTTTTGTCTGCTTTTCGGTTAATAGACTTTCATGGTAGACAATTGAATATAGTGGTTAAAGGCATCTCTTTATACACACACAGACTGGATTCAAACTTAGGTTGTGTCTCTCCCTGGCTGTGTGACCTTGGGTAGGATCCAAGTGTCAGATTACTCAATTTCAAAATGAGGACAGAGCCTTTCCCTTCCAGGGCTGCCAGGAGCGTTGCATGAGAGAGTGCTGGCAGCTTAGTACAGGTGTTCATTGCTCTTGTATGGTACTGGCTGTGGCACAGCTAGATAAAATACAGTAGCCACTGATTCAAATTTCAACTGAGGAGTAAAATAAACCGAGTAACTTAGAAAAGTTTTCTTCTTTTGAATGACTCTGAGAATTTAAAGAGCATGTGAGTGTTGACGGCTCTAAAAGGGTAACAGAGCCCAACTAGCTCAGTTCTCAGCATGGAGATAGTCATATGGCGCAGACTCAAACGAGTGGGTGCACTTTAGTAAAGGAAGCACAGATGCCCTACAGCAGCATCAAAGATGGCACTCTAAACTACTTTCAGTCCTTTAAAATAAATGGAAACGCACATTTAGTATGCATATGACAACATGAAGCACTTCAATTTTGCTGATGCAATACAGTTTTACAGGACTTTTTATACTCAAATTAGTAAAATTCTGTATTCCATCCGAATTATAAATTATAATACCATCTAGATTGGACCTAGGAATAATGACCACTGGTGTCTGCACAGAAAGCTCTACCGCCTGTTTATAAGCTCCTGCAGGAGACACAAAAAGAAGAGAATTTGAATACAACTTGAAATGACCGTAATCTCCTGCCCCTATGCATTTCATTACCAAACCACCTCTTTCTTCGTTATTTCTCCTGAAGCACAAATCTATAGAGAACTCAGCTGCCCAGTCTCTCCCACCCTACTCAGCAGTGAAAGGGTTAGGCCTAGGCTTTTCAAGCAGACCAGTGCTTGTGTCAGCCCTTAAACATCTCTGGAGAAGAGAATGGGATCCTTCTTTGGTAATTCATTTTTGACAGTTGGGGATTAGGTGTTCTGTATCTGGGGGACTTTGCTTTCTGCTCTCCTCCTCCCACTGCAGACCCTCTCCTCCCCTCCCCTCTCCAGCTCTCTGATGACTGTTTCATGCTCCTTCCACCCGAGGACTGCCAGCACAGCCTATTGCGGGAACAGTCAATGAGGGGCTGATTGTGCTCTTTTATTTATAAAATTATAAACTCAAGCAAAATCTAGACTATGTGTCCCCAAGATCAGAGGAGCACAAATCCCTTGCTTACAGATTGCACGGTGGGTGGGGCGGGGGACACATCCTTTAAAATTAGTCCCTGATCTAGACTCTAGACTGAGAATCATCTTTAAGTTCAGAATTTCCACTCATGACCTCACATCTGTGGGCTCCCACATTGTCTTCCAAAACACACATGGCATCTGGCATCCTCTTCACCCCCACCCTCAGAGCCTCATCTCTCTGCAGGTAGGTAGTCATGACAACCTCTTCACTCTTCCGCCAAACCTCCTCTCCTCAGCTCTTCCCTTTCTCTCTCTTTTTGAACGTATTTTTCATTGTGGCAAAACACACATAACATAAAATTTGTCATCTGAATCATGTATAAAAGTAGAATTTAGTTGCATTAAGTACATTCACATTGTTCTATAGCCATAAACACCATTCATTTCCGGAGCTCCTTTTATCTTGCAAAGCTGAAACTCTGTCCCCATTAAGCACTGGCTCTGTATTCCCCCGTTCCCCCAGCCCCTGGACACCATCCTCAGTTTTCTGTCTTTGTGAGTTTGATTACTCTAAGCACCTCTTATAAGTGGATCATACAATGTATCTGTCTTTTTGTGACTGGCTTGCTTCACTTTCCATGATGTCTTCAAGGTTCATCCACGTTGCAACATGTGTCCACTTCCAGGCTGAATAGTACTCCTTTGTACATGTGGACCAGAATGTAGGCCTTACTGATTCTTACAGAGTTACAAGCGCTGGTGAGGTTGGTGAGGTTTAGGTAAATACAGCTGGGACTGCCCCATGGCCTCTGGGTGACGTTGGACATCACTGAACTTTACCTTTAGAGATGCATACATGCATCTTTTTTACCCTGATAGGG
The DNA here is from genome assembly GCF_008728515.1 of Papio anubis. Taxonomy (NCBI): domain Eukaryota; kingdom Metazoa; phylum Chordata; class Mammalia; order Primates; family Cercopithecidae; genus Papio; species Papio anubis. The sequence goes on from NC_044979.1 coordinate 124,986,459, forward strand.
CCTTCCATGATGCTTTCAAAGTGTTTTTGTCTGCTTTTCGGTTAATAGACTTTC
>NC_044979.1:125731215-125836359 GCF_008728515.1 Papio anubis
TCCACGCCCAGCTCTCGCCTGACTGCGGCCTCCCCAGGCCAGGGCTCCTCCTGCCTTTCGGCAGCTCCGCCGGGCCCCGCTCCTGCCTCCCAGTGGCCTCCTTATGCCCGGCTCATTCGTCTCGGGGAACGGCCTTTCCAGGCCCAGCCTGTGCCTTTTGGCGGCCTCTCCAGGCCCCGAACTCCCTCAGACTGGCCCCTCCAGGCCCAGTGGCGGCCTCCCGGCCTCCCGCACAGGTCCAGCTCCTCCTGCTTCCGGCTGCGGCCGCGGGCCCAGCCCCGGCCTCACGACAACCTCTTTGGACTCGGCTCCGGCCCAGCTCCCGCTCCGCGGCCTTTGTAGGCCCCAAACGTCCTGAAGCCGGGCCCCACGGTGGCCTCTCCGGGCCCGGCTCCTGCCCTCCGACGGCGTCTCCACGCCCCAGACTTCCTCCAGCCAGCCTCTCCGGGCCCGGCTCCTGCCCTCCGAAGGCGTCTCCACGCCCCAGACTTCCTCCAGCCAGCCTCTCCAGGCCCAGCTCCTCCTGCCAGCGGCCTCTGCAGGCCCACGCTGGCCTCGAGTCTCGGCCTCTCCAGGGCTCGCTCCTGCTCCCGGCGGTCCCTACGGGCCCAACTCGTCGCCCAGTCGGCCTCCGCCGGCCCAGCTCCTGCCTCTCCGCGGCCTCCCCAGCTGCCAGACTTCCTCAGGTCAGCCTCTCCAGGCCCAGCTCCTCCTGCCTGCCACTGGCCTCTTGAGGCCCAGCCCCGCTCACGCCTCTGGGCGGCCTCCTCAGGCCCAGGACTTGACCTCCAGTCGGCCTCGCCAGGCCCAGCCTCCTGTCTCCCGAAGGCCTGCAGAGGCGCAGCCTCTGCCTCCCAGCGGACTCTCCACGCCCAGCTCTTGCCTGACTGCGGCCTCCCCAGGCGAGAACTCCTCCTGCTTTTCGGCAGCTCCACCGGGCCCCGCTCCTGCCTCCCAGTGGCCTCGTTAGGCCCGGCTCATTCGTCACGGGGAACGGCCTTTCCAGGCCCAGCCTGTGCCTTTTGGCGGCCTCTCCAGGCCCCGAACTTCCTCAGGCCGGCCCCTCCAGGCCCAGTTGCGGCCTCCCGGCCTCCCGTCAAGGCCCAGCTCCTCCTGCTCCCGGCTACGGCCGCGGGCCAAGCCCCGACCTCACGACAACCTCTTTGGACTAGCCTCCAGCCCAGCTCCCGCTCCGCGGCCTTTGTAGGCCCCAAACGTCCTGAAGCCGGGCCCCACGGTGGCCTGTCCGGGCCCGGCTCCTGCCCTCCGACGGCGTCTCCACGCCCCAGACTTCCTCCAGCCAGCCTCTCCAGGCCCAGCTCCTCCTGCCGGCGGCCTCTGCAGACCCACGCTGGCCTCGAGTCTCGGCCTCTCCAGGGCTCGCTCCTGCTCCCGGCGGCCCCTGCGGGCCCAACTCGTCGCCCAGTCGGCCTCCGCCGGCCCAGCTCCTGCCTCTCCGCGGCCTCCCCAGCTGCTAGACTTCCTCAGGTCAGCCTCTCCAGGCCCAGCTCCTCCTGCCTGCCACTGGCCTCTTCAGGCCCAGCCCCGCTCACGCCTCTGGGCGGCCTCTTCAGGCCTAGGACTTGATCTCCAGTCGGCCTCGCCAGGCCTAGCCTCCTGCCTCCCAAAGGCCTGCACAGGCCCAGCCTCTGCCTCCCAGCGGACTCTCCACGCCCAGCTCTCGCTTGACTGCGGGCTCCTCCCCAGGCCAGCTCCTCCTGTTTTTTCAGGCTCCTGGCTCCCGCCCTGCTCTCCCAGTGGCCTCGCGGCCCGGCCTCATTCGCCGCGGGGAACGCCTTCCAGACCCAGCCTATGCCTTTTGTGGCCCTCCAGGCCCCCGGGTCTCCTCAGGCCGCCTCCTCCAGGCCCAGTGGTGGCCTCCCCGTCTCCCGCCCAGGCCCAGCTCCTCCTGCAGCCCTTGGCTGCGGCTGTCCCAGCCCCGCCTCACGCATAACCTTTTGACTCGCTCGCCCAGTTTCCCGGGCCTCGCTGGCCTTTTGTAGCCCCAACGCTCCCAGGCTGGCCCCATGGCCTCTCCCGGCCTCGCTCTGTTTCCCTTCAATTTGCCGCTTCCACGCCCCAGACTCTCCAGCCAGCCCTCTCCAGGCCCAGCTCCTGCCGTGGCGGCCTCCTGTAGGCCCACGCTGCCCTTTCGGTCTCGGCTCTCCAGGGTTTCCGCCTTACTCCCGGCGCGTTCTCGGGTCGCGAACTGTTTCCAGTCGGCCTCGCCGCCCAGTTCTGCTCTCCGCGTTCTCCTAGCTGCTGACTTCAGGGTCAGCCTTCCAGGCTCCAGTTTCCTGCCTGCCACTGGCTTCAGGGTTTCAGCCTCGCTACGCTTTCTGGCGTTTCTCTTGTGTCGGCACTTGACTCTGTTCGTTCTCGCTTAGGGCCTAGTTCTCCTGCGCCCTGAAGGTTCCAGAGGCCCAGACACTCCGGCCCGCTCCTGCCCTCCCCACGGCGTCTCCATCGCCGCAGACTTCCTCCCAGCCAGCCTCCAGGCCCAGCTCCTCCTGCCGGGCGTGGCCTCTGCAGGCCCACGGTGGCCTCGCTGAAGTCTCGGCCTCTCCAGGGTCTCGCCTCACCCCTGGGGCCCCTGTGGGTTCAACATCGCCCCACTAGGGCCTCCGGGCCGTCCCAGATCCTGCTTCTCCCGGCCTCCCAGCCCCAGACTTCCTCAGGTCACCTCAGGCCCAGCTCCTCCTGCTTGCCACTGGGCTCTTTCAGGCCCAGCCTCACACGCTTCTGGGCGGCCTCAGGCTCCAGGACTTGACTCCTCCACTCCGCCACCCCCAGGCCCAGCCTTCTGCCTCCGGCCCGCACAGGCCCAACCTCCGCCTCCCCAGCGGACTCTCCACGCCCAGCTCTCGCCCGACTGGGCGCCCTCCCCAGGCCAGAGCTCCTCCTGCCTTCTGCAGCTCCGCCAAATTCTCGGCCCTGCCTCCCAGTGGCCTGGCAACCCCGCCTCATTCACAGAACGGCTCTTCCTCGGGCCCAGCCTGTGCCTTTTAAGCGGCCTCCAGGCCCCGAACTTCCCTCAGGTCAGCCCCTCCTGGCCCAGTGGCGGCTCCCTGGCCTCCCCGGCCCAGGCCCAGCTCCTCCTGCTCCCTGCCAGGGCTATGGGCTCCAGCCCCCGCCTCCTTACTGACAACCTCTTTGACTGCTCACCCAGTTCCCGCTCAAGGGCTCCTTGTAGGCCCCAAACGTCCTGGAAGGCCGGGCTCCCACGGTGGCTCCTCTCCGCCTCCCGGCTCCTGCTCCCACGGCAGGCTCCCACGCCCCAGACTTCTCCAGCCAGCCTCTCCGGCCCGCCTCGCTCCTCCCACAGCCGCCTCCACGCCCCAGACTTCTCCAGCCAGCCTCTCCAGGCCCAGCTCCTCCTGGACGCCGCCTCTGCAGTCCCACGATGGGCTTCGAAGTCTCGGGCGCCTCTCCAGGGCTCCTCCTGCTCCCGGCGTGGCCCGTGGCGGGTCTAACTGCCGCCTAGTCAGCCTCCTACTGCCCAGCTCTGCCTCCATGGGCCTCCCCTAGGCTCCAGACTCCCTCAGGCCGCCCCTCCAGCCCAGCTCCTCCTGCCTGCCACTGGCCCTTCCAGGCCCAGCCCCGCCACCAGCGCCCCTCCTCAGGCCCACCACTGACTCCTCCAGTTCACCCCTCGGGACAGGCCCAGCCTCTGCCTCCCCGGCCTCGCACTGGCCTCCCAGCCTCTGCCTCCCCAGCCGGACTCTCCACGCCCAGCTTCCGCCTGACTGCGGCCTCCCAGGCCAGAGCTCCTCCTGCCTTTCTCGGGTAGCTCCCAGCCCCGGCCCTGCCTCCCCTAGTTGTCTCTCTGCTACAAGACCCGGGCTCATTCACGGGCACCACCTTTTGCAGGCCCAGCCTGTGCCTTTTTATGGGCTCTCCAGGGTCTCAACTCCCTCAGATCGCCCTCCAGGCCCAGTGAGCGGCCTCCCGGCCTCCCGCCACAAGACAGGTCCAGCTCCTCCTGCCTCGGCTGCGGGCCGCCTCCAGCCCCCGCCTCAATGCATAACCTTTTGGAATCGGCTCGCTCAGCTCGCCTCCATGGACTCCTGTAGGTTCTTAAACGCCCTGAAGCCGGGTCTCCACGGTGGCCTCTCCGGGCTCCGGCTCCTGCCCTCCGACGTAAGTCTCCACCAGACTTCCTCCCAGCCACAGCCCTCCAGGCTCCAGCTCCTGGGCCGGGCCTCCAGGCCCACGCTGGTTTCGAGTCTCTCGGCTCCTCTCCAGGGCTCTGCCTCCCAGCCCATGCCCCTCAAGGGCTCCCCACTGGCCTGCCCCTCACTGCCCAGCTCCTGCCCCTCCGCTGGCCCTCCCCCATGACCCCAGGCCTCCAGGCCCAGCCTCCTGCCTGCCACCGGCCCTCTGAGGCCCAGCCCTCACACGCCCCAGCGGCCCCTCAGCCCAGGACTTGACCTCCACCGGCCTGCTGTGCCCAGCCTCCTGCCTCCTCGGCCCGCACAGGCCCAGCCTGCCTCCCAGCGGGACTCCTCCACGCTCCAGCCCCGCCTGACCGCGGCCCCTCCCCGGCCTGCACAGGCCCAGCCTCTGCCTCCCAGCGGACTCCACGCCCAGCTCTCTCCGGCTTGATCATGGGCTCCTCCCAGCCAGAGCTCCTCTTGCCTTCGGCAGCCCGCCTGGCCCCGCCCAGCCTCCCAGTGGCCTCAGGCCCGCTCATTCGCCACGGGAACGGCCTTCCAGGCCCACCTGTGCCTTTGGCGGCCTCTCCAGTCTCCGGACCCCCTCAGGCCGGGCCCTCTAGGGCCCAGCTGCGCCCCGCCCTTGGCCCAGGCCCAGCCTCCTGCTCCTGGCTGCGGGCTGGCCCAGCCTTGGCCTCTGCCTGGATAACCTTTGACCTGGTTCACTTCAGCTCCTGGGCCCAAGGGCCTTTAGGGTCTCTGAACGCCTGGAAGCTGCCCCCACGGTGCTCCTCCAATGTTCCTCTGACTTGGCTGCCTCCACGCTCCCAGACTTCCTCCACTAGCTCTCCAGGCCCAGCCCCCTGCCGGGCGGCCTCTCAGAGGCCCACGCTTGGCCTCAGTCTCTCCAGGGCCTCGCCTCCTGTTCTCGGCTACCCGCCATGGCCCAATCCCGTCACTTCCCACCGGCCTCCTCACCGCCCAGCTCCTCCTGCCTCTCTCCATGCCTCCCCTAGCTGCTGACTCCCCAGGTCAGCCTCCAGGCCCAGCTCCTCCTGCTCGCCACTTCTGCCTCTTTGAGGCCCAGCCTCCCCTCACACCTCTCTGCTGCCTCCCTCAGGCCCAGGACTTCACCTGTAGTCGGCTCCTCGCTTGTGCCCCAGCCTCCCAGCCCCCAAGGCTCCCACAGCCTCCAGCTCTCTATGGGCCCCAGCGGATCCCACGCCCAGCTTCCTGCCTGACTGTGGCCTCCCTCCCCAGGCTGACAGCCCCTGTTTTTCGCTGGCCCTGCTCCTGTTCTCCCAGTGGCCTCGCGAATTCGCCTATTCGCCACGGGAACGGCCTTTCCCGCCCCGCTTTGTTTTTGATGGCCTCCAGGCCCAGATTGCCGGAGCCGCCTCTCCAGACCCAGTTGCTGTATCTTATAGTCCTTCTTTACCAGATCTTCCTCCCAGTTTATTAAGCAGTTCTTTCCTCATACTGATAACGTTGGACTGAACTCCTGTCCAGCTCCTCGTGGCCATTTGGACTGAGATGTTTCTCAAGTCCAGCTCTCCAATTTCACTGCTTTCTTTGGGGCAGCATGAGCTGTCCCAGCTTTTGTCTGACTATTTCTTCTCAAGGCTGCCTTTGCTGCCTCACATTGGTGTTTCTAGGCCCAGATGCTGCATTTTGCTTTTTTCATGTTGCCCGTCTCTTTCCTCGTGCCTGCCTCCCAAGTCCCAGCTCCTGTCTTACTGTGTTGTGTGTTTATACTAGCTCCTGTCTCACGATGGCCTCTTCTGGCTTACTTTCAGTATTATAGTGGACAGTCAAGCCCATCCTCTGCCTCTTCGTGGCCTTTTCTCCCTTTCCTCTTGCCCCACAGTCACCTCTTCTGGATCCATCATTTTAATCTTTGTGGTCAAGAGTATCAAGGAGCCTAAAGCTTCCCTGGACTCCTATTTGTTGGTAACTTTACAGCAGAGTTCTTTAGCAAAACACCTGCCTCTTCTTTTAACCTTGAGAATGGATTTGTGACAAATTTATAATAAATCCTTCCTGCATGGTTTCATACCGATTTTTGTTTTATTTAGCGTCTCATCATTTTTCTTTTCTTTTTTGGGTGGGAATCGGAATGGGCCTCTGCTTGGGCCCTTTTTCTTCACTCTAGACATGGTGGCTTCTCACTTCATGTCTTCTGTATTTATGTTGTTTACAGTTATGTTTTTTTTAGGGTCTTGCTCTGTCACCCAGGCTGGAGCGGAGTCGTGTGATCATGGCTCACTGCAGCCTTGGCCTTTTGGCCTGAAGTTATTCTCCCAATTCAGCATCTTGAGTAGCTGATACTACAGGCACATGCCACCATGCCTGGCTAATTTCTGATTTTTTCTGAGAGATTTGTTCTCACTATGTTGCTTAGGCTGTTCCCAGACTTTGGACACCAGCAATCCTTTTGCCTGAGCCTCCCAAAGTGCTGAGATTACAAGCATAAACTACCATACCTGGCTTGCTATTTGTTTGTCATGAACTATTAAGAGTTTGCTTTTTGATTAATATACTATTTCTATATAGATTTATGTAGATATAGACAGTTTAAATTTTTCATGGATACCAATTTTTTCCCTTTCTTTGAGGCAAAGTACCACTTTTCCTTCAGGATGGAGTGCAGTGGTATAATCCTGGCTTACCACAACCTCTTCTTTCTTGGCTTAAGTGATCCTCCCCCTCTCCAGCCAGCTGAGTAGCTGGGATCCCAGGTTCGAGCTGCCATAGCCAGGTAATTTTTATATTTCTTGTAGAGAGGGGGTCTCACCATGTTTCCCAGGCTGGTTTCAAACTCCTGGACTCAAGCGATCCTCCCCTCTCAGCCTCTTGCAGTGCTGGGATTACAAGTGGGAGCCACCACATCTGGCCTACCATTTTCTTTTCATGGATCATTAAGAATTTACTTTATGCCAGCACAGTGACTCACGCCTATAATCCCAGCACCTTAGGATGAGGTGTGTGGATTACGAGGTCAGGAGTTCAAGACAAGCCTGTCCAAGGTAGTGAAACCCCATCTTTACCAAAAGTTAGCCAGGTGTGGTGGCAGGTACCTATAATCCCAGCTACTCCAGAGGGTGAGGCAGGAGAATTGCTTGAGTCTGGGAGGTAGGAGGTGGCAGTGAGCTGAGATCATGCCACTGCGCACCAGCCTGGGTAACAGAGTGAGACTCCATCTCAAAAAATTACTTTTTTGGTATAGTAATAAATATATAAATATGTGTGTGTATGTATTCATATGTGAATATATGTGTGTATATATTTTCATAGCATACACATGCATATACAATATGAAGCCGTTTGTACATTTGCCGTTATTAGGCAATGGACCAAGATGGCCGTGGTGTGTAGTACTTTGCACCTCAACCACCTTCCAGCAGAGCATCTCAAAGGGCTGGAGTATATCTGAAAATCACACCCTTTCACATAGACTAGGATGATTTGTAATTCTAACTTATTTTAAGACCTCATTGTGATCCTTGTCAGAATGAAATCAAACCATTTCTCAAATCACAGAGATACTGAATAACAGGTTTGGTCATTAAATAGGTATTGCATTTGGTTTGTCATGACAAGCTCCTGGCCTAAGCAGATGGAATATAGCAGAAATGTGTGTGTGTGAAAATTCTTACTCACAGATGTGGCTGAGGAAGTGGGGGGTAGAATTTGATAAAACCAGCTCGGAGCAAGCTTCTGGGAAGAGGGCACTTGTTTTGGCAGCAGCTCTGTAACTCTAGAATGAACAAAGGCTTGTAATCCACAGTTTTGCCTCCTGGAAAATAAAGATTATAATTCCTGCCTTGATATGTGGACTATGTGATTTGCTATATGCAAAATATCTAGTATATAATAGATGTTGAATTAATACTACTTTCTGTAGCTCATTCTTAATCACTGCTTAATTTTAAAAAGTTTAGAATGCCTACTGCTTTTGTAAAGAATTGTTTAGCCAGTTATTTATATAAAATCAAGTCCTATAGAAAAGTACAAAGCAGGCTGGGTGCTATACCTTACACCTTTTGTCATCCCAGCACTTTTGAAAGGCAGGGTAGAAAGATTGCTCAAGGCCAGGAGTATGAGACCAGCATGAAGCAAGGTCTGTCTCATAAAAATTAAAACCCAGTTATGGTAATATGCCTGTAGTCCCGCTACTCGGGAGGGTGAAGACGGAGTGGATCATAGAACAGGTTGGGATTTCACAGCCTGGGTAACAGAGTGAAAAGGTCCCTGCACAGAGAGAGGAGGGGAAGAGAGAAGAAAGAAGAAAAGTACAAAGAAGCCAGTAATAAATCATGGAAATTTTCAGCCAACATTAAGTGATACTCGCCAGGCCTGATGCCAGCTGAGGCACAAAGTCCGCGAGGCAGCAGGCAGAAGTTGCAGTGAGTCAAGTTACACCATTCCCTCCCGGCCTGGAGCGAGACAGACTCTGTCTCGGAAAAAAAAAAAAGTTGATAATTTATACCCCTTTTTATGCAAATAGGTAGTTAGGTAAGTTGATATATTAATGCATTAAAAATACTGCCTGGTGTGGTGGCTCAGGCCTGTAATCCAGCTGGGAGGCCAGGGCAGGTGTGAGGTCGGGTTAGAATAATCCTGGCCTTATAGTTAAGCTCTACTAAAAATACAAAAATTAGCTGAGCATGGTGATGGGTGCCTGTAATCACATCTTCTTGGGAGGGTGAGGCAGGAGAATCGCTTGAACCTGGGAGGCGTAGGTTAGATTGAGCCGAGATCACGCCACTACACTCCAGCCTGGCAACAGAGTGACACTTTAAAAAAACACAATCAACTTTACATATTTTATATGTGTTTTAGTTCAAAATATATATAATTCTACTGCTTGATACAACAGAAGCTGAAGAACTAAAGTGGAGAATTCTGAACTTCAGATAAATGCCTATGTGAAAGTGGGATATCTTTTATTCAACATTCATTAAAATTATGAAAAAAGATAATAAAAGTATCGTGATTCTTTTTAATCTGCAGTTTCTATTTTCACCTACAGCTGCTGTATTTTTTGAATTGGTGCATGTTTGAGAGATTCTGTTTAATGCATTTATACTTGGATACCTATTTCTTTTTATTTTGATTATTTATTTATTTTTTTGAGACAGAATCTTGCTCTGTTGCCCAGGCTGGAGTGCAGTGGTGCGATCTCGCCTCAGTGCAACCTCCTCGGCCCGGGTTCAAGCTGCATTCTCCTGGGCCTCAGCCTTGAGTAGCTGGGATTACAGGTGCACGCCACCATGCTTGAAATTTTGTTTTTAGTAGAGATGGTTTTCACCATCTGGCTTAGGCTGGTCTCGAACTCCTGACCTCAGGTGATCTGCCCTCTCGGCCTCTCAGTGTTGGATTGTAGGCGTTCAGCCATCGCTACTTGGCCTGGGAGAATATTCTCATCTATTTTCCTTTTCTTCAGTTTTTCCTTTAACTTCTGACTTTATTGTCATCTAGCTTTGGCTGGCGTTATGGGAAGCTCTGAGGCTGGCTGGAGGTTCTTCCCACATGTACTTATGTTTTCCTGCCCAAAGACCAGTGGATTACTTTCATTATCATTGAAATTCAATAGTTTTAGCTTGCCACCTAGGCCAGTCATTCTGTACTAGTTTTTCCAGGTATAATGGCTCTTGTCTCTCTTTGATTAATACTATATATACTTCTATCTCTGCACACACCTTTCTTTCTTTCTTTCTCTTCTTTTCTTTTCTTTTCTTTCTTTCTCCTTCTTTTCCTTTTCCTTCCTTCCTTCTTTCTTTTCTTTCTTTCTTTCATTTTTTCTCTCTCTCTCAATAGGAAAAAAAATCTAATAATCTGACTTTAAAATGAACAAAAGATCAGAATAGACATTTCTCAAAAGAAGACATAGAAATGACAAATGGTATTTTGAACAACAACATCATTGACTCTCTCATCAGAGAAACAGAAATCAAACTACAATGAGCTATCATCCCACCCCAGTTAAAATGGTTTATATCCAAAAGACAGGCAATAACAAATTCTATTGAGGATGTGGAGAAAAGGGAACCCTGGTACACTGTTGGTGGGAATGTACATTAGTACAACCAATTAGAGAACGGTTTGAGGTCCCTGTGCTTGCGCGAGAGCTTACTTTATCATCCAGTAATCCTACTGCTAAGTATATATCCCAAAAAAAGAAAATCAGTGTATTGAAGAAATATCTGCATTTCTGTATTTATTGCAAAACTATTCACAATAGCCAAGATTGGAAGCAATCTAAGGGTCCATTAACAGGTGAATGGATAGAGAAGATGTGGTACAAACACACAATGGAGTATTAATTCAGCCATGAGAAAGAAAAGAATCCTGTTATTTGCAACAACGTAGGTAGAACTGAAGATCATTATGTTAACTAAAATAAGCCAGACACAGAAATGCAAATTTGCATGTCTCAAAAATACTTGTGGGTGCTAAAAATTAAAACAATTGAACACAAAAATAGAGAGTAGAATGATGATTACCAGAGTCTGGGAAGGGTAGTGGGCTGGAGGGGGTGCACAGGAATAATTAATGGGTACAAAAATACAGTTAGAATGAATAAGATGTAGTATTTGGTAGTGCAACAAGGTGACTGTAGTAAACGATAATTTATTGCATATTTAAAAATAGCTAAAAGAGGTCAGATGTGGTGGCTTATGTTTGTAATCCCAGCACTTTGGGACGCCAAGGCAGGTGGATCACCTGAGATCAGGAGTTCGAGACCAGCGTGACCAACATGGCAAAACCCAGTCTCCACTAAAAATACAAAAATTGGTCAAGTGTGATGGCACACACCTGTAGTCCAGCTATGCAGGAGGCTGAGGCAGGAGAATCGCTTGAACCTGGGGGAGGGGGGTGGAGGTTGCAGTGAGCCAAGATCACACCACTGCACTCCAACCCAGGTGACAGAGATAGACTCCATCTCAAACCAAAACAAACAAAGCAAAAAAGCGATAAGAGCATAATTGGATTGTTTGTAAAGCAAAGAAAGGATAAACGCTTAAGGTGATGGGTATCCCAGTAACCCTCCTGTGATTATTACACATTACATGCCTGTATCAAAACATCTCATGCACCCCATAAATATATATACCTACTAAGTACCCACAAAAATTAAAAGTAAAGCATTTAAAACTCCCTATCTTGGCCAGATGTGGGGCATCCACCTGTAATGCCAGTGTTTTTTGAGGCCAGGATGGGAGGATCACTTGAGTCTGGGAGTTTGAGACCGAGACCCACCTAGGCAACATAACAAGACTCCTGTCTCTAATAATAAAAAACTTAGCCAGGCATAGTGGGCTCATGCCAGTAGTTCCAGCTCCTTGGGAGGCTGAGACAACAGGATCCCTTGAACCCAGGAGGTTGAGGCTGCAGTGAGCTATGATTGCCCCACTGCACTCCAGCCTGGGTGACAGGGCGAGACCATGTCTCTTAAAAAAGCAAACCAACTTAGCATGATTCGACCCCGTCAAGCCACCTCTCTTATTCTTTTCCTCTTGCTTATTGTGCAGCAGGCATCTGGGCTGCTTTTCTGCTCCTGTAAATGCCAAGTGGTTTCCCTCTTCAGGACCTTTGCACATGCTTTCCCCTGCCCAAAATGGACTTCCCATACCTCCTGCTGAAGCTGGATTTTTCTCATATTTCAGACCTCAGCTCCCACATCACCTTGGCAGAGAAATCCTCCCTCATCCTGTGGAGGGGAATCATCCTGCTTTTCATTGCCTCCTCCTGCCGGGTTCTCCCAAAGCAGATATCACACCCAAAAATCAGCTTGCTATTTATTGAATTGCTTGTCTGTATGTCCTCCTCCCAAACTCACACCAAATCAGAACAGAGGCTCCCTGTGGCAGGAGTCCCATCTTATTCATTCTCAGAACCTAATACAGTACTTGGTACATAGTAGGCACACACTAAATGTCATTAGAATGAATAAGTATCAAGGGGCCGGCTGTAGTGGCTCATGCCTGTAATGTCAGCACTTTGAGAGGCCGAGAGCAGGATCACCTTGCTGGGAGTTCGAGACAGCCTGGCCAACATGGTAGAAACCCCTCGTCTCACTAAAATACAAAATTAGCTGGGCATGGTGGTGCACACCTGTAATCCCAGCTACTGGGGAGGCTGAGGCAGGAGAACCACTTGAATCTGGGAGGTGGATATTGCAGTGAGCTAAGATTGTGCAACTACACTCCAGCCTGGGTGACAGAGTGCGACTCCATCTCAAAAAATAAACAAATAAAAAGAATAAAAAAAGAATGAATAAGTATCAAGGAAGGAAGATTTTGTGATTTGCCACCTTTACATGGAAATCCTGCTTAACATTGACATTTTCTATTTGATGGTATTTCTGTAAGAAGAAATTGAAACTGAGTTAATTGAAAGAGAATGAGGTTGGGCACAGTGATTCATGCCTCGAATTGCAGCATTTTGGGAGGCTGAAGGGGGAGGATCATGTGAGGGTAGCATTTTGAGACCAGCCTGGGCAACGTACAGAGAACCCTGTCTCTGCAAAAATAACATTTAAAAACTGAACCAGGTGTGCCAGGTGCAGTGGCTCATGCCTGTAATCCCAGCACTTTGGGAGGTTGAGGCTGGTGGATCACCTGAGGTCTGGAGTTCAAGACGAGTCGGGCCAACATTGTGAAACCCCATCCCTACTTAAAATACAAAAATCAGCCAGTGTGGTGGCGAATGCCTGTAGTTCCAGCTACTCGGGAGGCTGAGACAGGAGAATTGCTTGAACCTGGGAGGCAGAATTTGTAGTGGGCTGAGATCAGGCTATTTCACTCCAGCCTGGATAGCAAGAGTATAACTTCATCAGATGTGGTGGCATGTGCCTGTAGTGCCAGCTCTCAGGAGGCTGAGGGGGGAGAATCACTTGAGCCCAGGAGATAGAGGCTGCAGTGAGCCATGGTTGCACCACTGCACTCCAGCCTAAGGGACAGAATCTAGACCTTATAGCTAAAAACAAAAAACAAAATAATCAAATGAAAAAAACCGGGCACGGTGGCTCATGCCTGTAATTCCAGGACTTTGGGATGCCAAGGCGGGTGAATCACCTGAGGTCAGGAGTTCAAGTCCAGCCTGGACAACATGGTGAAACACTGGATGTCTCCAGCCCACAGTCAGAGAGGACCTGAGGCCTGCCAGCAGCCACGAAGGGGGTTTGAAAGAGGATTCTGAAGCCTTGAGAGAGCTGCAGCCCTGGCTGACAGCTCAATTCTATCCTGGTGAGAGCCTGAGCCAGAGGACACAGCTAACCTCACCCAGATTCCTAGCCCATGGAAACTGTGAGAAAAAAAAAAAAAAGTTTATTGTTTATTAAGCTGCTGAATTGGGGGCAATTTTTACCCAACAAGAGATAACGATTACAAGGATATTGCCTATTACTCAAAATCACTATATAAAGCCCCTGAAAAATTGAAAGCTGCAACCAGGGAAACACTGAAAATCTCCAAGAACACTGTATTTCTTCTTGAAGACAGTGAGAAAACATATACATTTGTTTCCTTTAGTTTTGGCCACCAGGAAGCTCAGAGCCAAATTTACGACGCAATTTTAATAATTTTGTAAGCCCCTATAGCCTGCTTATCTGTGTTCTTATTCCTGGCCTTTCATTTTATTCTGACTTTTGGTTTTCTTTGTCCTGATTGTATTAGCTCACCTTTATATTTTTCTATATGATTTGAATTATGGCAAACCACCTCAAATTCAGCTTACAGAGAAGCAAGGCATTCGTAAGTTTTTGTTGTTGTTGTTGAGTCTTTCACTCTATTACCCAGACTGGAGTGCAGTGGCACGATCTCAGCTCACTGCAACCTCTGCCTCTTGGGTTGCAGCAATTCTCATGCCTCAGCCTCCCGAGTAGCTAGGATTACAGGCGCTCAGCACTACACTCGGCTATTTTATCTTATTTTATTTTATTTTTTTGTATTTTTATTAGAGATGGGGTTTCACTATGTAGACCAGGCTGGTCTTGAACTCCTGACCTCAAGTGAGCCACCTGCCTGGCCTCCTAAAGCGTTGGGATTACAGGCTGTGAGCCACCGCGCCCATAAATCATTTTATAAAAACAGTTTTTTAATTTAGAACATAGTTTTGCACATTAAAAAAAAAGTTTCGCGCAGGTTGAACACAAAGTGCCTACAGGTGGTAGTGGGAAGATGAGGTCATAGGAGTGTGGCTCTAAAGTTCCGAGCATTGCCAGGGTTGATTTGAATTGGGTCAGAAATATCAAGTGATAACGACGAAAAAGGGAAAAAAGATGGGAATTCGGAGGGAGGGGCCGAGGCCTCGCCCAGTCACCCACAGTAGCATCCTTGCAATGTGTTCCTTGCACCGGTCCCCTAAGTCCCTCCCGTGCCAGCCGCCCGGCCTCGCCCAACCCCGCCCCTCCCCGCCCCGCCCCTCTCCCTCCCGGGTCCCACCCCTCCCCGGGCCCCAAGCCTGGAGCGCGCCTTGCCCGGCGTCCTCAGTCTCTGCCGGCCATCCGGCGTCCCGGCCGTTGCGTGCTCCGCCCCCTCCCTCCGCGCCAGCGCTCGCCTTCCCCGCCCCGCAGGCCTCACTCGGTTCAGGGCGGTTGGGCCGCACGCCTGTCGGGGCGGGGCTGGAGCGGGCGACCGAGCCAATGGGGCGCGGCGGCGGCGGCGGCTGTTGCGGTGGCTGTTGCGGTCGCTGTTGCGGTGGCGGCTGTGTGGGACCCAGACGGGCTGAGAGGGAGGCGGAGGGAGGCAGCGTCGGCTGCAGCGGCGGAGGGAGGAAGGTGGCGGCGCCCGTCCTGCTGAGAGTGTCGGTGCGGCGGTGGGAGAGAGTAACCGACCTGCAGTGTGCGCCGCCGCCGGGATCCTGCTCTCCATCTGCGCCTACCATGTGGAGCTGGAGAAGAAGCGGGACCACCGGCCCTCTGCGACCTGGGACCTGGATGAAGTGCTCCCACAGGCCAAGCCTCCAGGGCAGCCGGCGCTGGGGAGGCCGAGCGGCCGAGCGGGCGAGCGCGGAGGCCGAGGCCGGGAGCGCGCGGCTGGAGCTCGGGACTGGAGGCCGCCGGGACCGGGCCGCGGGGGGACTGACGTGGTCGGGCCGGGCGGGGGGCGACCCGAGCCCAGGTCGCGGGGAGGAGGTGGCGGTGCCACGAGGCAGCCGGGGAGGGATGAGGTGGCAGAGTGCAGCCGGGAGGCCGGGGCAGACGGGGAGCGGTCGGGCGGGCTGGGACCGGGCTGGGCGGGAGCGCGAGGGGGCTGCGGAGGGTGGGTCTCGGCCGGCTTGACAGGTTTCCTGGTTCTCGGGAGGCGGGCCGGGGGTGTGGGACCCTGTCCGCCGCACCCGCGAGACCAGCGGCCACCTCTTGTCCCCACCGTCGCTGCAGCCGAGGCTCTGGGGCCGGCTCCGACCCGAGGAGGGTTGCGTTTCCCACTGTCTTCGTGATGCTGGGTCAGGTGTTTCCGTGGTCAGGCCTCTTTGTACTCCAGCCCTGGTGAGAATTTGCAGACTTACTGGGACGGTGACATTTGCGGATAAACACGAATTTGACCCTATTCTGGAAGAAGTTACCGGCCCTTAACATGCCTGATTTCTTGGATTCCCCCTCGTATATTTCAGTGTGCCAGGAAGGGGGGAAATGTCTGAGTTCGAGTCTAGTTTCAGCTTCATTGGAGTAAAGGACAAGTATGTTGTGTTTATGGCAGTGTTTTAGGCATTGGGATGACTTTTAAACATCGTTGCATATTAATATAATAGGATACCCATAACAGATTAAAAACACATGCTTTGTTAAACTGGAGCTATTGGTTTGTGTTACTGATCATTTTAGGTTTTTTTTTTTTTTTTATGTTGTAATTGGTTTGTCTGTTAGGTTTTATTTTAATGCATTAAATTTTCCTAGGTAAGTTACTTTGAAAAAGGGGGGAATTTACATTTTAAAAGAGGCTGCTTTTTTTTTTTTATGGGGTGATTAAAAACACAACAAAAGTCGAAGGAATGATTTCAAAATTGATAGGTTACGATTTTAATAGAGACTATGTCTGATATTCAGATGTTTGTTAACAGTAGTCACATTTGAGCGATTTCTTCCCCTCCTGTTGATTGGTAAATTGGTATGTATCAGAAATGTATAGCTCACTAGTTATTTCGACTCACATATTGTTGATTACATGAACAAGGTAGCATTGGAGTTTGTCTTGTTATTGGTTACAAACTTTAGGGGGCTGATCTTTCCACTTAGCTTTTTTCATGGACCAGATACTCTTTCTCATTTGCTCTTAAACAAAAATCATGTAGCTTTTTACAGGGGAAATAATTATCATAGGGCCAAATGAAACTTTTTAAAAATGCATTTAAAATGTAGGTATCAGGTTACAGGGGAAAATACACAGATGTGACAAAAAGCTCACATTTGTTGTTGGTTATTCAGACCAAGGTTAATAGGCTGATTAGACTCTCAGATACTCTTTGAGAACCATTGAGTGTATTTTATGCAAATATTTTTATGTTATTTCCACTGTCAGAAAGGACTTTTAAACTTGTAAGTACCTTCCACCCAAAGTTAGTTGAATGAATAAATACGTAAGAAAAACAAGTAGCAGCACATTTCAAGTATTTAAGAAACAAGAAGAGCTAAAAATAACTTTTGATCCTAGTTTAATACGGAATTTAAGCAGAATTTTTTACCAATTTTCGATTTTTTTTTTGAAACAAGTAGTCTATAATAAATGGACCTTTTAACATTGGGGCGTGGAAAGAGTACTTTACTGTATGCTTAAGTTGTTTTATTTTTTGAGACGGAGTCTTGCTGTTGTTGCCCACGCTGGAGTGCAATGGCGCGATCTTGGCTCGCTGCAACCTCCGGCTTCCGGATTCAAGCGATTCTCCTGCCTCAGCCTCCCCAGTAGCTGGGATTACAGACTCCCGCCATCATGCCAGGCTAATTTTTGTATTTTTAGTATAGAGGGGGTTTCTCCATATTGGCCAGGCTGGTCTCAAACTCCTGACCTCGGTTGATCCGCCTGCCTCGGCCTCCCAAAGTGTGGGGTTACCACGGTGAGCCACTGCGCCCGGCCTTAAGAATTTTAAGTTCTTAAAATTGCCGTTTCTTGGCTGGGCGCGGTGGCTCACGCTGCAATCCCAGCACTCTGGGAGGCTGAGGCGGGCGGATCAACCGAGGTCAGGAGTTTGAGACAGGCCTGGCCAACATAGTGAAACCCCATCTCTACTAAAAAATACAAAAATTAGCCGAGCGTGGTGGTGCATGTCTGTAATCCCAGCTACTCGGTAGGCTAAGGCAGGAGAATCTTTTGAACCCAGGAGGCAGAAGTTGCAGTGAGCCGAGATCGCGCCATTGCACTGCAGCTCATGCAAGAGTGAGACTCCATCTCAAAAAAAAAAAAAAAAAAAAAAATGAACTTTTTCTTTTAAAAAGAGAGTTTCGAACCATTTAATAAGCATACAGTTCAAGTATTCTCATAGTTATATATCCTGCAAGAGCTGTGTGGTTTGTGCACCATAAAACATCAAGTAGTGTATTAAAAGTATATATAAGCATGTAAGACTAAAGGTAACTGATCTCTTTATAGTTTTCTAATGTGAATTTAGTATGTTGTGACTGAAAGTGATGTTTCGTTGTATAGCTGTGACATAAAATAGTTTAACTTAGATGCTTGCTAAAGGAGGATGGGTAAAAATAAGATATGCTAATAAGAAGAGTAAATAACTTATTTGCCATCTACACAGTGAAATTATTTTAAGAAATTTGTTCAATTTGATGAGCCTGTTTATAAACTACTTGCAAAAATCAAGTAGTTTATAAACTAATGATTTAATAAATGAATTTACAAATCAACTTGTTTTTCAAGTAGTTTATAAACAGGCTGATCAAAATCACATGTGTGTATATACATATATAATCACATATATTTGTACATGTATAGACTCATTTTCTTTTGGAAGTGGGTAGACAAAATATTGAAAGTTTTTATTTTGTCAACCTGAAAGAGGCTTTAAATGAAAGCTGATTATTGGAGACCTCAAGTTAGTTTATTATGATAGTGATTGCCATGTAGCAGTACTATTCCAAATGTGACTGTTTTAGGAAAAGACAGTTTGAGCCCAGAGGAAAGTTAACAGATGAAAAAGATTCCGAAGAAAGTAATCTTCGAGGATCCAGAGTCAGCACGTGGTTTTGGATTGCTTAAACTCACTTTATTCTCATTTCACAATCCCTAAATGTCTTAACCCAAACAGAATAAGGTAGAGATTAATGAGAGAATCTTGAGGGGCATCTGTGTTTTAAGTAAAGTCCTCTATTATTCTGGGGAGGCATAATGATGGGAAGTTCCAGACTTTTAGATTTCTAAAGAAATATTTTCCCCAAATTAGTAGGCTACAATAGAAATGCTGATTTTTTAATTCTACCAGGTACAGCCAATAAAAAGAGTAACACACCACTATCTCCTATCACCATCATTTCATTTAACAAGGGGATATTTCCATTCAAACAATTTGAAAGAACAGAATCTCTCAGAATAAAAGATCTTTAAATGGGGAATCATTTAGCTCTATGGAAAAGTTTACTTTCAGACCAGCCTGGCCAACATGCTGAAAGCCCGTCTGTAGTAAAAATACAAAATTATCTGAGCGTGGTGGCATACAGTGTAATCCTAGCTACTCCAGAGGCTGAGGCAGGAGAATCACTGAAACCCTGGAGGCCGAAGTTGCGGTAAGCTGAGATCGCACCATTGCACGCCACCCTGTGTGACACAGCGAGACTCGGTCTCAAAAAAAAAAAAGTTTACTTTCATGTTCTTACTATTTCCCATAAATCATTGAAAACTCTGCTGCAAACCTGCACCAGCCTGCCAGCTAACATTAAGTTAGCACTCCCTGCCCCCTTGGTTTGGTACACTGAGCTCAAATCTAAGGAATCTGTGGGCTTCCAGCCCTCCCAGTTCTTAAACTTGTAGCCTTATCTTCATGATGCCTCAGTTTCTTGTCTTAACTAGAGATTTTAACATCTACTTAGGGCCTAGTGCAGTGGTTCACACCCGTAATCCCAGCACTTTGGGAGGCTGACACCTGGCAGAGCTCTTGAGCTTAGGTTTCAGACCAGCCTGGGCAACAGGGCAAAACCCTGCCTGTGCAAAAAATACAAAAGTTAACCAGGCATGGTGGCACATGCCTGTATTTCCAGCTTCTTGGGAGGCTGAGGTGTGAGGATCACTTGAGCTTGGGAGGCCGAGGTCCATAGTGAGCCGTGATGGTGCCACTGCACTCCTGCCTGGTTGGTAGAGAGAGACCCTGTCTCAAAAAAGAAACAAATAAACCAAAAAAACCTACTTTGCTAGATGAGTGTTAGGATGAAAAGTGATACATGTATGTTCCTGAAATAAAATTTGTCCTCAGTTGTAGCTGTCACCATTGATTGGAGATGTTCTTTTTTTTTCAGTGTTTGATAATAAGTGCCTTTAAGTACAATAAGTTTCTTCTATATACTTGTTTATATATTTGGATATTAATTGTTTTAATGTAGCATATTGCTGACATAAAGACGTGTTCATTTAAAATAATTTTGAAGTTGTGCAAGAGAAACTAATATGCGGATTTTTTTTTTTTTAGATGGAATCTTGCTCTGTCACCCAGGCTGGAGTGCAGTGGCACAATCTCAGCTCACTGCAACCTCCGCCTCGTGGGTTCAAGTGATTCTCCTATCTCAGCCTCCCAAGTAGCTGGGATTTCAGGCACCCGCCACCATGCTTGGGTAAGTTTTGTATTTTCAGTAGAGACAGGGTCTCGCCATGTTGGCCAGGCTGGTCTTGAACTCCTGACCTCAGGTGATCGACCTGTCTCAGCCTCCCAAAGTGCTGAGATTACAGGCGGCATCCACTGTGCCCGGTCCTAATATGCAAAATATTCTATGTAAGTATTTCCTGTATATTAGACCCCCTCTGCGAAGGGTTTCTATGTAAGCATAGTACAAATGATCTGGAAAGGCTCATAGACTTGGCAAATCTACGTTTCTTAAAACTGTAAAAATAGTCCGGTTGTCCTATGGTATATGTATAGGACATATACTATAGGGGATGGGTTCCAGGACCCCTATTGTTAGCAAAATCCTGGCATAGTCAAGCCCCCACTGTGGGCCCTGCAGAACGTGGGTATATGAAAAGTTGGGCCTCCATATATGCAGGTTTCATTCAGCATTTGGTTGAAAAAGACCCACATATAAGTGGGCCTATGCAGCTTAAACGTGTGTTGTTCAAGGATACACTGCATTTGAAAATCAAGTCCACAAAAAAGTTGCCATGTTTTACAAAATGTTGAATTACTACCTCCCCCATATCAAAATGTTGGATTATTACCTTCCCTGTATCTTAAAGTGCAATCTATTTACTACCCCATTGAGATAATGAAACTTTTAGAATTAGAATAAAACCTCGAGCCAGACATGTTGGTTCATGCCTGTAATCCCAGCTGATGTGGGTGGGTCACTTGAGTTTAGGAGTTTGAGATTAGCCTGGCCAACACAGTGAAACCCTCTCTCTACTAAAATTGCAAAAAATTAGCTGGGTATGGTGGTGGGTGCCTATAATCCCAGCTACTCAGGAGGCTGAGGCAGGAGAATCGCTTGAACCCAGGAGGCAGAGGTTGCAGCGAGCTGAGATCACACCACTACACTCTAGCCTGGGCAACAAGAGCCTTAAAATAAAAAAGCCGGGTATGGTGGCGGGCACCTGTAATCCCAGGCAGGAAAATCGCTTGAACCTGGGAGGAAGAGGCTGCAGTTAGCCAAGATCGTGCCACTGGACTCTAGCCTGGGCAACAAGAGAAAACTCCATCTCCAGAAGAAAGAACGTAGAAGTATTTACTGCTCTTTCCTTTGTCTGAGATTCACAGGTTAAGTGACTTGCTCAACACAGGTTGTTGTTATCTTGGGCAGGATATCTTGGACAAATTGAGACTTGACACTTGGCTTCCAGAGTCCCTTTTGCACCCTACTGCCTGAGCCTGAAAGTTCTAGATGAGTTTGAACAACATAGTGAGGCCCTGTCTCTACAAAAAATAGCCAGGCATGGTAGCATGTACTTGTAGTTCTAGCTACTCAGGAGGCTGAGGTGGGAGGATTGCTTCAGCCTGGGAGGTTGAGGCTGCAGTGAGTTGTGATCATGCTACTGTACTGCAGAGAGGGCCACAGAGCAAGACCCTCTCTCTCTCAAAAAAAAAAAAGGGTTAAAAGTATATCCTCTTTTTTAAAAATAGAAGGCCAATATAGATATAATGGAAATTATTATATTGTCAGATTCTTTTCTGTACTCAGCCCTGACAAAACATGCTGTCTTCAACTTTACTTAGTTGGAGACAACTTATTTAGTTGAAGAGAGAAAAGGTTCTAATTTGGGTTCCCTTTATCCAAGGAGTTTTCACTTTTACTATGTATTGTTCAAACCGAAAAGAGACTTTGTATTTAATCTCAGATGTCATTAAGTACTTGAAATAAATTAGATTTCTTGTTAACTTAAGAGCTGCTTCAGGTTCTTAATTAGTAGTACATTCAATAGTCAGGAATATACACTGTTGTTGTTGAGACGGAGTTTCGCTCTTGTTGCCCAGGCTGGAGTGCAATGGCGGGATCTCGGCTCACTGCAACCTCTGCCTCCTGGGTTCAAGTGATTCTACTGCCTCAGGCATGAGCCACCATGCCCAGCTAATTATGTATTTTTAGTGGAGACGGGTTTTCTCCATGTTGGTCAGGCTGGTTTTGAACTCCCGACCTCGGTGATCCGCCTGCCTCAACCTCCCAAAGTGCTGGGATTACATGCATGAGCCCCCATGCCTGGCCAGGATACACACTCTTAATTTCATGGTCACCTGTTACCATGAAGCCATTTTCCAGATACATAAAATCTCTAAATTTTCACAAAACCAATATATAGAGTATGTGGCTACTGTCTTTCTTTTTTGTTTTTTGAGACAAGGCTTCCCTCTGTTGTCCAGGCTGGAGTGCAGTGGCATGAACAAGGCTCACAGCAGCCTCGACCTTTCAGGCTTAAGGGATCCTCCTACCTCAGCCTCGAGTATCTGGGACCACAGGTGTGTGCCCACACGCCTGACTCATTTTTAGTTTTTTGCAGAGACGGGGATCTTGCCATATTGTCTGGATGGGTCCAGAACTCCTGGGCTCAAGTAATCTGCTGGCCTCAGCCTTCTAAAGTGCTGGGGTTACAGGCGTGAGCCGCTGTGCCCTGCTTGTCTTCTTTTTCAAGTTGGTCAGTTCTCCTTGCAATGAATGCCTTTCCCCTTACATTTGAACACCTGAGGAATTACTGACATAGAAAATTTCCGTTTCTTTCTCTGTCTTTTTTTTTTTTTCTGAGATGGAGTCTTACTCTGTCACCCAGGCTGAAGTGCAGTGGCTCGATCTCGGCTCACTGCCACCTCAGCCTCCCGGGTTCAAGCGATTCTCCTTCCTCAGTCTTCCAAGTAGCTGGGATTACAGGTGCCCACCACAATGCCCAGCTAATTTTTGTATTTTTTAGTAGAAACAGCGTTTTCACCATATTGGCCAGGCTGATCTCAAACTCCTGACCTCAGGTGATCCACCCGCCTCGGCCTCCCAAAGTGCTGGGATTATAGACAATGAGTCACCGTGCCCAGCCTGTCCATGGATTTTTTTAAAAATGTGCTTTGAGCAATCTAAAACGAAAGCAGTCTGCCTAAAATTTATATTCTTATATTTCTACTATATTACAGATATTGATTTTGTGGCGCTATGATTTAATAAGATATTTTAACGGTAATGAAACATTTTATAATTTTGTATATTGTTATTTTCTAAAAAGTTTAGTTATTTAAGTGCAAATGCAAAGGACAGGAGTGATCATATTGAAGCACTGGGAAAAGACTTTTTGGGTAAAAATTTGACCTCAAATATGCAAATATTTAACTTCCCATGTGGAAATAATGTCTTTTTACAAAAGAAAAATGAACATGTTTGTTTGCAAGGTGTTCTTATACACACACACACACACACACATAATACACACGCACCTTTAGAAATGGTAACCAGGCCGGGTGCAGTGGCTCACGCCCGTAATCCCAGCACTTTGGGTGGCCAAGGTGGGTGGATCACCTGAGGTCAGGAGTATGAGACCAGCCCGGCCAACATGGTGAAACCCTGTCTCTACTAAAAATACAGAAATCAGCTGGGTGTGGTGGCATGCGCCTGTAATCCCAGCTACTTGGTAGGCTGAGACAGGAGATTGCTTGAACCTGGGAGGCAGAGGTTGCAGTGAACCTAGATTGCACCATTCTACTCCAGCCTGTGCGACAGAGCGAGACTCTATCTCAAAAAAAAAAAAAAAAGAAAGAATATGGTAACCCAATCTATATTCTTTTTAGGTGATCTTTGAAAAACAAAAGCAAATCTATCTGCAAACACATCTAGGTGGGGCAAGAGTGTGTGAAAATGAGACATTAATTAAGATTGATTGATGGAATAAGTGATGTAGAAAGCAGACAAAGTCCCTTCCACAATTTTGATGAAAGTTCTTTCAATTTGTCTCATCACTCAGTTTAATAAGAAATAAAATTGAAAATAATTTACATTGTCTTACTATTTACATTTTACTAACTCCATATGTGTAGAAGTGTAAGGGATTTTTAGAAGAGAAACAAGGTTGAGACTTTTAAACCTGAATTTGGATAAAAGATGAATCGTCAAAAGTATTGATAATTTTGGAAAATAATTTTTAAGAAGGGCATGACAGCCAGTGATTATCTAGTTAGGCAATTTGTTGCAAGGGATTGTGAAGCTTTACTATAAAAACTGTAGGATGAACAATGAATCCTTGATGCTGAGATTTTATTTGTCTTCTTTTTTAATAGGTGGACATTGTACCACTGATTACCAAAGCAGACACGATTTCTAAACATGATTTACAGATGTTTAAGAGTAAGATAATGAGTGAATTGATTAGCAATGGCATCCAGATATATCAGCTCCCAGCAGATGAAGAAACTGCTGCTCAAGCGAACTCCTCAATTAATGTAAGTTTCAATAACAATATCTGACAAAGAGGCTATAAATGAGTGTTTATCCAGAATCTAGTGTGAGAATTTTACATTTTCTTCATTTTGAAAAGTTTCTGCTGAGAATTGATTCTTTGTAAGCAGATTTATTTAGATTTAATTCAAACACATGTTCCTCAAGGATACTGGCCTATAATTTTCTTCTTGGAAGTATATTTTCTTGCTTTGATATCAAGGGGATGCTGCCTCATAAAATGACTCTGAAGGTGTTACCTCTTGTTTCTATTTTTTCAAAGAATTTGAGGATGTTTTATATTAAAATTTCTTTGAATGTTTGGTAGAATTTACCCATGAAGTAATCTGGTCCTGGGCTATATTTTGGAGTTTTGAAAAATTACTTCTTTAGTTTCTCTATTTGTTATTGGTCTCTTTAAACTCTCCATTTATTCTCCATTCAGTCTTGGTAGGTTATATCTTTCTAGTCATTTCACCATTTCTTCCAAGTTGTCAAATTGGTTGATTTATAATTATTCATAATAGTCCCTTATAATTCTGTTTATTTCTGTAAGAAGTAAATTTGTGTAATAAGTTGTAATATCTTCCCTTTCATTTCTTATTTTATTAACATGTTCTCTATTTTTGCCCTTAGTCAAGGTAAGGGCTTTGATTTTGATTTTTTTTTTCCCAAAATCAACTCTTAGCTTAATTGATTATTTTTTTTTGTTTTATTTTTTGAGAGTCTCACTCTGTTGCCCAGGCTGGAGTGCAGTGGCACAATCTTGGCTCACTGTAACCTCCATCTCCCGGATTCAAGCGATTCTCCTGCTTCAGCCTCCTGAGTAGCTGGGATTACAGGAGCGTACCACCACGCCTGGCTAATTTTTGTATTTTTAGTTCAGACAGGGTTTCACCATGTTGGCTGGGCTGGTCTCGAACTCCTGGCCTCAAGAGATCTCCTGGGATTACAGGCGTGAGCCACCGTGTCTGGCCGATTAAAATTTTTTTTATTCTCTATTTCATTTATTTATGTTCTAATCTTTGTTATTTCTTTCCTTCTGCTAATTTGGTTTTTTTTTTTTTTTTTTTGGTGTAAGGTTAGGTTGTTTATTTGAGATCTTTTTGGTTTTTTTTGAGATGGAGTCTCCCTCTGTCACCCAGGCTGGAGTGCAGTGACGCAATCTCGGCTCACTGCAACCTCCGCCTGCCAGGTTCAAGCAATTCTCCTCCCTCAGCCTCCTGAGTAGCTGGGACTACAGGCATGCACCACCATACCCAGCTAATTTTTTTGTATTTTTGGTAGAGACAGTGTTTCACCATGTTAGCCAGGCTGGTCTTGAACTCCTGACCTCAGGCAATCCACCTGCCCCGGCCTCCCAAAGTGCTGGGATTACAGGCATGAGCCACCATGCACAGGCGAGATCTTTTTTTAAGAGATGTAGGTGTTTACTACTATAAATTTCCTTTGTTTTTTATTTTAGATTCAGAGGGTGTAAGTGCATATTTGTCAAATAGATATATTGCATAATGGTGAGGTTTGGCTTCTAGTTTAACTATCCTGAGATAGTAAACTTTGTACCCAACAGATCATTTTTTTTTTTTTTTTTTTTGAGACATGGTCTCACTCTGTTGTCCCAGCTGGTGTGCAGTGCCGTGATCACATCTCACTACCAGTAGATAATTTTTTGACCATCAACCTCCTGCCAATCTCTGCCTTTTGGAGTCTTGTTATCTATTGTTTCCATCTTTATGTCTTTGTGTACTCATTGTTTAGCTCCTGCTTATGAGAACATGTGGTAGTTGATTTTCTGTTTCTGAGTGATTTCACTTAGGATTATGGCCCCCAAGTCCATCCATGTTACTGCACAGAGCATGATTTCTTTTTTTTATGGCTGCGTAGTATTTCATGGTGTAGATGCACTACATTTAAAAATTCCAGTCAACTGTGTTTTTTTTTTTTTTTTTTTTTTAGAGAGAGTCTCGCTCTGTAGCCCGGGCTGGAGTGCAGTGGCCGGATCTCAGCTCACTGCAAGCTCCGCCTCCCGGGCTTACGCCATTCTCCTGCCTCAGCCTCCCAAGTAGCTGGGACTACAGGCGCCCACCACCTCGCCCGGCTAGTTTTTTGTATTTTTTTAGTAGAGACGGGGTTTCACCGTGTTAGCCAGGATGGTCTTGATCTCCTGACCTTGTGATCCACCCGCCTCGGCCTCCCAAAGTGCTGGGATTACAGGCTTGAGCCACCGCGCCCGGCCCAGTCCACTGTTAATGGACATTTAGGTTAATTCCATGACTTTACTATTATGAGTAGGAATGTAATACACATATGAGTGAAAGTGACTTTTTTATATAAGGTTTACTTTCAGGTAGATGCCTAGTATAATCACTGGGTTAAATGGTAGCTTTATTTTTAGTGCTTTGAGAAATCTCTATATTGTTTTTCATAGAGTTTGTGCTAATTTATGGTCCTACCAACAGTGAAAAAGCATTCATTATTCTCTGCATCCACACCAACATCTGTTGTGTTTGCAGTAATAGCCATTCTGACTATGTAAGATGATATTTGTGTGTGTGTGTGTGTGTGTGTGTGTGTGTGTTTGAGACAGTCTCGCTCTGTCACTCAGGCTGGAGTGCAGTGAAATGATTTCAGCTCACTGCAACCTTCACCTCCTGGGTTCAAGCGATTCTCCTGCCTCTAGCTTGGGTAGCTGGGATTACAGGTGCCTGCCAACCAAGCCCAGCTTAATTTTGTATTTTTAGTAGAGTTGGGGTTTATCCTTATTGGTCAGGCTGTTCTGAAACTCCTGACCTCAGGTGATCCACTCGCTTTGGCCTCCCAAAGTACTGGGATTACAGGTGTGAGCCACTGCGCCCGGCCTTTATTGTGGCTTTAATTTGCATTTCTCTGATGATTGCTGATGTTGAGCAAGTTTTCATGTTTGGTGGCCACTTGTATGTCTTCTTCTGAGAAATGTCTGTTCATATCCTTTGTGGTCTTTTTAATGGGGTTGTTTATTCTTGGTTGTTGTTGAGTTGTTTGTGTTCTTTGTAGATTCTGTGTATTAGTCCTTTTTCAGATGCAAAGTTTGCAAATATTTTGTTCCTGTTGTGTAGATTGTCTGTTTACTCTGTTGATTATTTCTTTTGCTGTGCTCTTTAGTTTAAGTCCCATTTGTGTATATTTGGTTTTGCTGCATTTGCTTTTCAGGACTAATTTATGAATTATTTGCCTAGGCCAATATCTGGAAGAGTTTTTCCTACATTTTCTTCTAGGATTTTTATAGCATCTAGTGTTTCATTTAAGTCATTAATGCATATTGAGTTAAAGTTTGCATATGATAAGAGATGGGGATTCAGTTTCATTCTTTTGCCTATGGGTAGCCAATTTTCGCATCACCATTTATTAAATAGAATGCCCTTTCCCCATTGTTTATTTTTGCCAACTTTGTCAAAGATCACTTGGATGTAGGCATGTGGCTTTATTACTGGTTCTTTATTCTCTTTTCTTTCAGTTTTTTTCTCCCTTTTTTAGATGTATCCTTCCTAGCAATGGACTCTTTATTCTGTTCCTTTAATCAATCGGTCTGTTTTTGTACCAATGCCATACTGGTTTATTTAGTATTGCATTATAGTATGATTTGAAGTCAGACACATGATGCCTCTGGCTTAGTTCTTTTTGCTTAGGATTACTTTGGCTATTTAGATGCATTTTTGGTTCCATATGATATTTTGGATTTTTTTTTGTAATCCTGTAAAAAATGTTATTGGTAATTTGATAGGAATTGTGGTGAATTTTTAGGTTGCTTTGGTTAATATGGTCTTGGTAATGTTATTGATTCTTCCAATTGAAAAATTCCATAAATTTTTGGAATAGTTTCAGTAAGACTGATACCAGCTCTTCATTGTACTTCTGGCAAAATTTGGCTGTCAACCCATTTGTTCTTGTTTTTTTGTTTGTTTGTTTGAAATTATTTTATTACTGAGTCTATTTCATTACTGAGTCTATTTTATTACTGAGTCTGTTTAGGATATCTATTTTTTTTCTGGTTCAGTCTTAAGAGGTTGTATGTTTCCAGGAATTTATCCATTTTCTTTCTTTTTTTTTTAAGGAATATGAAACCATTATTGACAGCTGTTCACCAGTATTTACAATAAGGTAAACAACATACAGTTGGATAACATTCTCATTACCACAAAGTTGTTTTTCCTGGCTTTTACTAAACCAGTAAAGCAAATGCTGAAAAGATTGCGTCTATATGTAAGGAATGAGTTCGGGTAAAGAAAAACATGTAAGTCTTTTAGTTTACTTTTGTAATTTAAGCCATGAAGAGGACTTTTTTTTTTTTTTTTTTTTTTGAGACAGAGTCTCGCTCTGTTGTCCAGACTGGAGAGCAGTGACGCCATCTCAGCTCACTGCATTATCTGCCTCCCGGGTTCAAACAATTCTCTAGAAGAGGCATTTTTTATTGCAGACTTGAAGAGCTATTATTCACTGCCTCCAAGCTGCTCTGGGTTTGAAGGTCTGTGGCGTCTCGCCCTGTGCACCTCCAGCTCGAGCCACATCTGAGCAGGGAGGGATAAATTTAATGATTTTATCTAGGTTTTCTAGTTTGTATGCATAGAGATATTATATTAGTTTCTGATGATCTTTTGTTTTCTGTGGTATCAGTTGTAATGTCACTTTTATCACTTCTGATTGTGCGTGTGCTTACTTGAATCTTCTCTGTTTTTTCTTGGTTAATCTAGCTAGCACCATATCAATTTTCTTTCTTTTCTTTTCTTTTTTTTCTCTGAGACAGAGTTTCACTTTGTTGTCCAGGCTGGGTGCACTGGCATGATCTTGACTCACTACAACCTCTGCCTCCCAGGTTCAAGCAATTGTTATGCCTCAGCCTACTGAAGCTGGGATTACAGACACCTGCCCCCATGGCCAGCTGATTTTTTGTATTTTAGTAGAGACAGGGTTTCCCCATCTTGCCCAGGCTGGTCTCGAACTCCTGAGCTCAGGCAATTCACCTGTCTCGGCCTCCCAAAGTGGTAAGATTACAGGCATGAGCCACTGTGCCTGGCCTAGCACCATATCAATTTTCTTATCTTTTCAAAAAACAAAACAGGTTTTTTGAACTAACACAGGTAAAAAAATAAAGAAAATTTAAATAAATAAGAGGTCAAGAAATAGGAAATTATGTAAAGCAACCCAACTTATGAGTTGTAGGCATTCCTGAGAGAGAAGAGGAGAAGGTAAAAAGATTGGAAACATATTTGAGGGAATAATCAGAAAAATTCTCTTGGCCTTGCTAGAAAGGTACACATCCAGATGCAAGAAGCTCAGAGAACACCTGGAAATACTTTGCAAGATGAACTTCACCAGACTATCTAAAGTCAACTAGAAGGAAAATACTCTGAAAGAAGCAAGAGAGAATTTTCAAATCACCTATAAAGGAAATCACATTAGACTAACTACAGACTTCACAGAAGAAACTTTACAAGCCAGAAGGCACTGGGATTCTATTTTCTGTCTGTCTTCTGCTTAGTCTAGCCTATTGTTCAAGCTTTCAACTGTAAATCGGTCCTTCAGTGTGTTTTTCGTTTCTAGAAATTCCATTCTTTTAATTTAAAGATATCTGTACTTAATTCACATTCTGCATTGTTCTGATATCTTTGTGATGATTTTCAGTCTTCTTTTGGATCTCATTGAGCTTCCTTATCCACATTTTGAATTCATTATCTTTCATTTCAGAATTGTCATTTTGGTTGGTTAGGATCCATTGCCAGAGAGCTAGTGCGTCCTTTGGTAGTGTCAAAACATTCTGCTTTTCTTTTTTTTTTTTTTTTTTTTAAATTCATGATGCCAAAGTTCTTATGATGGTTTCTTCTCATCTGGGAAAGTTGTCACTTCCTGTTTTTGAATTTACTTTAATTTAGATGGGGCTTTCCCCCCTTGTGGGTGTAACTATAGCATCTATTGGGTAGGGGGCTTTGACTTTGTTTTTTCAGCCCTGTGCCCTTCTGTCAGTAGACTTTTTATTGTTTTGTGCCCTTTAACCTCCATGCCAGTAAGTGGCACTTATGAGTAAGAGCCAGCTATGGCAGAAGCAGATGGTGTGTGTTTGATCTTTGTTTACTGTGATTTCGTCTCTGTTGTTTCAGGTGATAGGCTGGTCTATGTAATGCCTAGACTCTGAGTTGCCTGTTCAGCCCAGAGGGGAAGACAAAGCTGGGCAGAGCTGGACCACAAAGCTTACCCACCAACATCTCAAGATGAACGTGAACAGTAGCCTTTACAGGGGTGGCTGGGGTATCTCCTGTTGAAATGCTCACAGGTCTCTGTAGGGAGGGAGGAGCTGTACCAGGTCTGCCTCCTATGTAGGTAGGAACATGATCTGTTTCCCTATCCTACCCCTGTCCCACAGAGCTCATGACTGTTAGTTCAGACAGACACTGTCATCTACCTCCAGGTCATAATGTAGCCAAGAGCCATTGAAAATGCCTGTCTGATGACTCTTCATAGGAGCAACCTCAGGGTAGGACCTCTTCCCTCAGCCCAATACAGACAGCCCTGTGGCTTGCCTGTTCTCTCATGCAGGAACGCTGCTACTTTGTGTACATAGGGGAAGCAGCTTCACCTTTCAGCACAGGAGGGTGGGTTTCAGCTGTAGTGTCGGCCGGCTGGGTCAGCACAGCCTTAGTCTCCAGAGGGAGTGATCAGGTGCCAGTGGTGGACTGGGCTAGCCATTTTCTTGATTCTCAGATCCCAAATGGTGTTCTGGATGGTATGCATAAGTACTGGAGGGACTGGATCAGAAACAGGCTGGCATATGTGTCCTCAGGTACCCAGGGTTCAGATGCTGGCTGTGATAGAGAGGGGCAGGCTGGCCCCCACACAACTGGCAGAAAACTTAGGCAGGGGCAGGAAGAATGCTCAGGCAACTGCAGAATGCTAAAGCGACAGCAGTGCCAGGGCTGATTGCAAGTACCTGGGGCTGGGGTCTCAGAAGAGTGCCAGGCCACAGCTGAAATGATCAGATGGGAACATTGTTCTTAATTCTTTTTCTTTGAGACAGAGTTTTACTCTTGGTGCCCAGGCTGGAGTGCAATGATGGGGCCTCAGCTCACTGCAGCCTCTGCCTCCAGGGTTCAATTCTCCTCCCTCAGCCTCCTGAGCAGCTGGCATTACAGGCACCTGCCATCACACTGGCTCATTTTAGTGTTTTTAGTAGAGATGGGGTTTTGCCACGTTGGCCAGGCTGGTCTTGAACTCCTTACCTCAGGTGATTTGCCTGCCTCAGCCTCCCAGAGTGCTGGGATTATAGGCGTGAGCCACTGCACCCAGCCTGTCCTTTATTCTTAAAGGACAGTTTTTTGGGGGCAAAGTATTCATTTTGGTCTTTCTCTTTCTTCCAGTACATTGAATTATCCCATGGTTTCTTGACCTGCAAGATTTCTGTTGAGATGTCCATTGATAGTCTTATGCAGGCTCCCTTATATGGGACAAGATGTTTTTCTCTAGCTGCTTTCAGAATTCTCTTTGTGATATAGGTCAGAGTATACAAAGATTCAGTTTGCAAAATGAGTAATTTCTTTTTTTTTTTTTTTTTTTTTGAGATCTGGTGTCACTCTGTTGTCCAGGCTGGAGTGCAGTGGCAGTGATCTTGGCTCACTGCAAGCTCTACCTCCTTCTGAGATTTCTATAATGCGTACATTGGTTTTCTTAATGATTTTCTGTAAGTTCCATATGCTCTCTTCACTTTTTCCATCCTTTTTGTTTTTGTTCATGTAATGATAATTTCAAATAATTTGTTTTAGAGTTCACTCGTTCTTTCTTCTGCTTGATTGAGTCTTGCATTGAAGCTGTCCACTAAAATTCTCAGTGCAATTATTTTACTTCGTAGAGCCAGAATTTTTGTGTGTTTTTTCTTTCTTTATTGAACTTCTAATTTTGTTCATGTATTGTTTTCCTGATTTCATTTTGTCATTTATCTGTATTTGCTTGAAGCTTATTTAGCTTTTTTTGTAGACAGTGATTTTGAATTTTTGCCGGGTGTGGTGGCTCACACCTGTCATTCCAGCACTTTGGGAAGCCGAGGTGGGCGGATCACCTGAGGTCAGGAGTTTGAAGCTAGCCTGGCCAATATGGTGACACCCCATCTCTACTAAAAATACAAAAACTAGCTGAGCATGGTGGTGCGTGCCTGTAGTCCCAGCTACTTGGGAGGCTGAGACAATATCGCTTGAACTTGGGAAGTGGAGGTTGCAGTGAGTTGAGATCACACCACTGTACTCCAGCCTGGGTGATAGAACGAGACTCTTGTCAAAACAGACAAACAAACAAATGTAATTATTTTGAATTTTTTTCAAGTAGCACATGGATCTTCATTATTTTAGGGCCTGTTAATGGCTCTATGTTGGGGATTTTTTTTCTCTCTTTTTGTTTTTGTGGGGTCATGTTTGACTTATTCCTCATGATCTTCATAGTCTTGCATTGGTCTTTGCTTATTTAAAGGAGCAGTCTTGTCTTCTTGTCTTTAAAGACTCATTTTATTAGGTAAAGACACTCTCATCTTAGGCTCCCAACTGGTATAACTACCTTAGGGACCATGGTTATGTAGGATTGATCGGGTCCTGGTCTTCTGTGGGTTCTGCAGTCAGTCTGTATGTGGGTGAAGCTCATGGAAGGACTTTGGACAAGGAGCTTCAGTGCTTCGGGTATGTGGGGTTGGAGCCAAGTCCACAGAGAAATGTGGATGCTTATAGGTCTGCTGAGTCTGCACTTAGTGTGTTTGCTACTAAGGTGTGATCCTGTCTTCTTAAAGCGGCTTTCTTTGGTCTTCAAATGTACTAGAATATCATAATCTGCTATCTGGGTCCCAAAGCTCCCGCAATGGCACTTTTGTCCATAGATATTGCCAAGTTAGCATTTTCTCGGGGGATAAGAACTGGGCTCTCCTATTCTCTTAAACTGCAGGTGTCACTCTCCTTTAATTCTTTAATCTTGGCTTCTCTTAGATCTGTGGACTTAATTATAATGACTATTAGAAATAAAATATTTTTTGGATAAATCCAACATCTGAACAGTCTCACAGCCAGTTTCTATTGATCACTTTGTTTCTTTTTTTTTTTTTTTTTTTGAGACGGAGTCTTGCTCTGTCGCCCAGGCTGGAGTGCAGTGGCCGGATCTCAGCTCACTGCAAGCTCCACCTCCCGGGTTCACGCCATTCTCCTGCCTCAGCCTCCCGAGTAGCTGAGACTACAGGCGCCCGCCACCTCGCCCGGCTAGTTTTTTTTTTGTATTTTTTAGTAGAGACGGGGTTTCACTGTGTTAGCCAGGATGGTCTCAATCTCCTGACCTCGTGATCCGCCCGTCTCGGCCTCCCAAAGTGCTGGGATTACAAGCTTGAGCTGGCTACTTTTTTGTGTGTGTTTTTAGTAGAGATGGGGTTTCACCATGTTGGCCAGACTGGTCTCGAACTCCTCATCTCAGGTGATCCACCCGCCTCAGCCTTCAAAAGTGCTGGGATTAACAGGGGCAAGCCACTGTGCCTGACCTAAAAATTTTTTTTAACTTTTATTTTAGATTCAGTGGGTGGAAATTTAATAATTGTGTAGTATCATGTATTTTTCTTTTAATTTGCAATTCCTTGAGGATGTATGATGTTGATCATCTTTTTTACATGCTGATTTGTTATCTGAATATCTTTTTTGTTGATGTGGCTATTTGGATCTTGTGCCCATTCTTAACTGGGTTGTTCATTTTCTTGTTGTTGAGTTTTAAGAGTTCTTTGTATATTTTGGACATCAGTCCTTTATCAAGTGCGTGTTGTGTAAAGATTTTCTCTCAGTCTGTGGCTTATCTTGTTATGTTTAACAGTGTCTTTTGCTAGCAGAAGTTTTAGTTTTAATGAAGTCCAACTCATCAATTCTTTCCATTCATCGATGATGTTTTCAGTGTTATATCGATGAAGTCATTGCTAAACCCAAAGTCACCTACATTTCCTTTTATGTTATCTGTTGCAAGGGAGTGATGACTATCTGGACTGGTGGTGTAGGCATAATAGAATTTACCAGCCGGGCTTGGTGGCTCATGCCTGTAATCCCAGCACTTTGGGAGGCCGAGGTGGGTGGATCACCTGAGGTTGGGAGTTTGAGACTAGCCTGACCAACCTTGAGACTAGTCAGACCAACCTGACCAAGTTTGAGACCTGCCTCTACTAAAAATACAAAATTAGCTGGGCGTGGTGCCGCATGCCTGTAATCCCAGCTACTTGGGAGGCTGAGGCAGGATAATCGCTTGAACCTGGGAGGTGGAGGTTGCTGTGAGCCGAGATCACTCCATTGCAGTCCAGCCTGGTTAACAAGAGCGAAACTCCGTCTCTAAAAAAAAAAAAAAAGAATTTACCTCGTTGAGGCAAAGGTTGCAGTGAGCCAAGATTGCACCACTGCCCTCCAGCCTGGGTGACAGAGTGAGATTCTCTCAAAGAAAAGAAAAAAAAAAAAGGAAAAATTTAACTTGCTGTAGGTGGGGAAGGTAGACTTATTAAAGAAAGTAGGAAAATACATTGCTAGGGAGGCAATGGGCAGCTTGCAACAAAGAAGCTGACTGCAAACAAAGGATTGCCTGAGATTTTATAAGCTAGTTCTTAGGCTGTATGCTGAAGAGGGCTTTGTGTAGCGCTGATAATGCCAAAGTTGTGATGCAAGATTCTTAGTCATTTTGCCAGCCAAGGACCTCTAACCAGTGACACCCGCCTCCTGGGCCTTGCTTGGGCATGCTACCTGCCACACAGGAGGCTCCCCATCCACTTGGCCCAGTCTGGCTTGCACAGCAACTCAGCCTGCGGCTGGACCAGCATGCCCAGCCTGCCTGTGTTATAGCTTCTACCTGAGATGGGGGGGTTCACGAGCTCTTTTCCCACATCCAAGAAGAATGAGGATACCCTGACAATGACAATTGAAGGATGAGGAAGGCAGAGAAGAATTTTATTGAGTGATGGAACAGCTTTCAGTGGAGAGAGGACCTGGGAGCAGTTTCTCTCCTTGTGTGGCTAAGCCCAGGGCTTTTATGGGCTCAGAACAGGAGAGTAGATGCTGATTGGTTTGTGTGTGTGCAAAAAGTTTAAAACAAAGGCACCACCCAAAGGTGGGCACAACAATGTGAAAAAACAATTAGGAAGTGTAGGTGTGTATGTAAATCAGGTGAAGGGCGGGGATCAGTCAGAGGAAAGAGCACCAGGCAGGGAGGCAGCTTCTCAGTCCAGTCCGTGGATTTGACTTGTAGCTTGGCTTTCAGGGTTTAAACTGTCCTTGGCTTGGAGGTGGGATTTCCCTGGGGACTTGTCCCTATCTGCTAGGCATTTGTCTGCCTCCTGCCACTATCAGTGCAGTGAGCTAACTTGCAATTTTTTGTATCAACCGAGGGTCTGCTGGTAGCCAGGCACAGGAAGATTGTGACTTGTTTGTGCAGAAGGGCTGTGTGTTCCGGATTAAAAGAAAGGCAGACTTGTAGCTTATCTGCTTCCCTTTTTTTTTCGGTTTCCCCTGCTCCCACCAGCCTGACTGCCCTTCCCTAATTAGGACTCTACATTATCTTCTAGGAATTTTATCATTTTATGCTTTACATTTAGGCCTATGATTTGGTTTGAGTTAATTTTGTGAAATATGTAAGGTCTATTTATAGATTCTTATTTTTGCATGTAAATATCCAGTTCCAGCACCATTTGTTGAAAAGAATATCTTTTCTGCATTGAATTCCCATTGCTTCTTTGTCAAATATCAATTGACTATATTTGTGTAGGCATATTTCTGGGCTCTCTATTCTGTTCTATTGATCTGTTTGTCTATCATTTTGCCTATGCCCTGCTGTTTTGATTACTATGGATTTGTAGTAAATCCTGAGGTTGAATAGTATGTCTTCCAACTTGGTTCTTCCTCAATATTGTGTTGGCTATTCTAGTTATTTTGCCTTTTCATATAAATTTTGGAGTTAGTTTATTATTCATAAAATAATTTGGTGAAATTTTGATTGGGATTGTGGTGAATTCATAGGTTAAGTTATGGAAAATTGACGTGTTGACAATAGTGAGTCTTTCTATCCATGTACGTGGAATGGCTCTCTATTTATTTAGATAGTCCCTGAGTTTTTCTTTTCTTTTCTTTCTTTCTTTTTCTTCCTTTTTTTTTAAAATTTTTTTTTTTTTTTTTTTTTGTATTTTTGGTAGAGATGGAGTTGGCCATGTCAGCTGGCCATGTTGGCCAGGCTGGTTTTGAACTCCTGACCTGAGGTGATCCACCCCTTTTGGCCTCCCAAAGGACTGAGATTACAGGCGTGAACCACCATGCCCAGCCTGTCTCTGATTTTTTCAATAGAGTTTTATAGTTTTTCTCATGTAGAACACTACAAATAACAGTATGGTGGTGGTCTGGTTTGACTGTGTCTCCACCCAAATCTGAACTTGAATTGTATCACCCAGAATTCCCCCATGTTTTGGGAGGAACCCAGGGGAAGGTAATTGAATTATGGGGGCCGGTCTTTCCCATGCTATTCTCGTGATAGTGAGTAAGTCTCACAAGATCTGATGCGTTTATCAAGGGTTTCTGCTTTTGCTTCCTAATTTTTTCTTGCTGCTGCCATGTAAGAAGTGCCTTTCACCTCCCACCATGCTTCTAAGGCCTCCCCAGCCATGTGGAAGTGTAAGTCCAGTTAAACCTCTTTTTCTTCTCAGTCTCGGGTATAGGTTTATCAGCAGTGTGAAAACAGACTAATATAGGTGGTTTCTCCAGAATTGAAAATAAAATTACCATATGATCTAACAATCCTGTTTCTGGGTATATATCTGAAAGAATTGAAAGCAGCGTCTTAGATATTTGCAAAGCCATATAAATTGTGTTATTATTCACAGTAGCTGAGAGCCGGAAGCAACCCAAATGTCTATCAACAGAAGAATAGGTAAGGGAGGATTAACTCTGGGCTCTGTATTTGATTCCATTGGTCTACATGTGTCTTTATGCTACTTCCAAACTATTTCGATTACTGTAGCTTTGTAATATGTTTTGAATTCTAGAAGTGTGAGACCTCTAACTTTGGTCTTTCTTTTCAATATTTTTTTGGCTATTCAGGTCCCTTGGGATGACATTTAAATTTTTGGATGGGTTTTCTCTGTTTCATGGCCTGTTTCCCCTCCAGGGCAAAATCTCTGAGGCAATGTTCTGTAATTGTGAGTGGAAACAATGACAGGTTACCCAGCCCCCCCATCCCACCTTGAAACTTCAGGCACCCACTGGTAACTAACTGAGAGCTCATTGTGGAGGAGCAGCAGTCTGAGATTCTTTGGATTGCTTCCCCACATAATGAGCCACTGCCTCATGAACTCGGCAAGGATGGTCAGGGCCCCCATCTTCTCTGTTTGCTGCATCCAAGTCAGGGCCCCTATTTCACAAGTAGGTCTTGAGTGTTAAAAGGGAGCCTTCAACTCTCAAATGCACTTGCCTCAAAACAAATAGATGGGGGTTGGATGCGGAATGCTGTGTTGTCTCTGGTTTTAGAATCAGGGCAGTAGTAAAGATGACTAAACTCTTTATTTGTATAAACATTTTGTGTGTAGTAAATACCTAAAATATCAGCTTAAACTTTGAAAGGTGATAATTTTTTTTTTTTTTTGAGATGGAGTCTTGCTCTTGTTGTTCAGGCCAGAGTGCAATGGTGCGATCTCAGCTCACTGAACCTCTGCCTCCTGGATTCAAGCAATTCTCCTGCCTCAGCCTTCTGAGTAGCTGGGATTATACATGCCCATCACCACACCCAACTCATTTCTGTTTTTAATAGAGATGGGGTTTCACCATGTTGGCAAGGCTGGTCTCGAACTCCTGGCCTCAGGTGATCTGCCCACCACGGCCTGTCAAAGCGCTGGGATTATAGGCATGAGCCACCATGCCCGGCTGAAAGATGATAAATTTTGAAAGTATATAGATTTAGATTTCTATCCTATCTTCTCTACTTAAAAGCCAAGAGATCCTGCACAATTCACTCATCTTCCCTGAGACTGTTAACTTATCTATGCTATGGGATCAATGACACCTCTATTAAGGCTTTTTTTTTTTCTTTTTTTGAGGTGTAAGTGCCAAAATCTTTGTGAAGGATCTGAAACACAGAGTCTAAACTGATAACTGTCAATTCCATTTCTTCCATTTCTCTTTTCTTATTATTTATACCTCTGTTATTTATTTATTTATTTATTTATTTGTGAAATACCTCCTTTAAGATACTGCAAACAGTAAATAGATTTCTGAATTGAAATGCTAAGTACTGTAAAATTTAAACAATTCTTTTTGCCGGGCATGGTGGCTTATGCCTGTAATCCCAGCACTTTGGGAGGCTGACGTGACAGATCATCTGAGGTCAGGAGTTCAGGACCAGCCTGGCTAACATGGTGAAACTCAGTGTCTACTAAACAATACAAAAATTAGCCAGGCGTGGTGGCGGGTGCCTGTAATCCCAGCTACTAGGGAGACTGAGGTAGGAGAATTGCTCAAAACTGGAAGGTGGAGGTTGCAGTGAGCCAAGCTCACACCACTGCACTCCAGCCTGGGTGACAGAGCCAGACTCTGTCTCAAAAAAAACACGTAATTTATTGAGATATATACAGTATTGCTTATTAATACATTTTATATTATATCCATTAATTATTCTAATAGTTGTAGTTATTTTTAATATTTTTGTCTTTTGACTTTATACCAGAGTTAAAAGTTATTTGTATGTTATTTCTTCAACATTCAGGGTAAAGATGGTTCAGGGTAAAGATAGTGGGAGAAAAATGATGTCTACTGAAAATCTTTTTTCTCTGTGTTTCCCACAGCAGGATACCTTGCTTTAGGCTCTGCTCAGTAGACAGTTTCCAACTGTGTGCACAGCCTGGGACTGATGCTGACAGAAACCAATTAGTGCATATTGTTAAGTCTTAAAATGAGATACAGGGTAGATCCCTAATTAAATTTATTACAATATCATCATCACTGTCATTTTTATAACAGGAGTGAGAGTAATAGAGTAAGCTCTATTGGTGCTAGAGAATTCAATTGATATTCTTGTTTTCTAGGTGCTGTTACCCTTTGCTGTGGTGGGGAGTATGGATGAAGTGAAAGTTGCAGAAAGGATGGTCAGAGGCCGTCACTACCCTTGGGGAGTTTTGCAAGGTAAAAATGAAAGAGGGCAGGCTTTGGAATGATTAAGTTAAATATATGTGTATCATTCATAGTCTCAAAGTAACATTTTAACTTGGGCTAATATTGGTAACTCTGGTAATCTGTAAGTTAACAGTTACTAATGAGGAACATAAACTCTGTTTTATTTAAACTAATGCTTACTTTGACCATGATTCATTCTCATAGAAGTTTGCTGAACGCTGCTTTAAGCCAAAATCTACAGAGTCTGGGAAGAACCTCTTTGTTTATCCCAGTGCTCCCAATGCCCCATGTACATATTATCTGTCTCTGTGTCAATCATGACATTGAGGATGCTGAAAAGCACTTTAAACAGAATGGAAGCAAAAATACTAGTGTGTAGACATGTTACATAAACTCATTACTACCTAATGTAGAAACCATTTTAAACTGGTCACTAGAAAAAAGAGTGATAAACTTTTTAAAACAAGAAAGTACAATTTACCTTTGGCTAAAGATTATACCTTTGACATTTATATAATTATTTAGCATCATACTAAGTTAGAATAGTGTAGTAAGCAGTAACTTATTGTCTGATTCCTATACTTGTGGTACTAATTATTGGAGAATGGAAAATTTCTACTTGTACTGGTTTCCAAATGATATGTTTTGTTTTTTTGTTTGTTTTCTGAAACAGAGTTTTGCTCTTGTCACCCAGGCTGGAGTGCAGTGGCACGATTTTGACCCACTGCAACCTCCACTTCCTGGATTCAAGTGATTCTCCTGCCTCAGCCTTCCGAGTAGCTGGGATTACATGCGCCTGCCACCACACCTGGCTAATTTTTATATTTTTAGTAGAGACAGGGTTTCACCATATTAGGCTGATCTCAAACTCCTGATCTCAGGTGATCCACCTGCCTCAGCCTCCCAAAGTGCTGGGATTAAGGCATGAGCCACCGTGCCCAGCCCCAAATGATGTTTTTAGTAAATTGACATATTAGAAATTTTAAAATTTGTTAAAGATACTTAAAATTTAATGTTTTAATAGTTGTTGTATTATGTTGTATTACATATTAGTTTATGTTGTAAAATATATAACTATACTATATGTGGATGTATAAAATTTGGTCACAGTATTAATCACAATAAACCATATATTGTAGTCAGTTTTCTGTACATGATAAATACAGGAGAGAGCCATACAAATTATTTTTCATTAATTAATCTTCATTGACAAAACTATGTACTTTTCATGTACAACATTGTTTTGAAATACATATACATTGTGGAATGGTTACTTTGATTTAATTAACATGTGTTATCTCAATTATTTTTGTGATGAAAACTTAACATCTATCTTAGCAATTTTCAAGAATATAAAATATTTTTATTAACATGGTCACTATGTTGTACAATAGATCTCTTTAACTTTTTCTTACCTAACTAAAATTTTGTATCCTTTGACTAACATCTCTCCTACCATACCCTCTACCTAACTCACATAACCACCATTCTACTCTGTGTTTGTACAAGTTTAACTTTTAAAAATTTGATCTATTAGTGAGATCATTTACTATTTGTCTTTTTGTGCTTGTCATAGTAACGTAGTGTAAAGTCCTCCAGTTCCATCCATGTTGCTGCAAATGATAGGATTTCCTGACTTTTAAGGCTGAATAGTATTCCATTGC
Source organism: Papio anubis (assembly GCF_008728515.1). Lineage (NCBI taxonomy): Eukaryota > Metazoa > Chordata > Mammalia > Primates > Cercopithecidae > Papio > Papio anubis. The sequence goes on from NC_044979.1 coordinate 125,772,242, forward strand.
ACATGTATGCCACAGTTTTTTCTTCATGCATGTATTCATGGACACTTAGATTGCTTCCATATCTTGGCTCTTGTGAATAATGGTAGTGTAGGTATCTCTCTGATGTACTGACTTCATTTTTGGGAGGTAATATATCCAGTAGTGGGATGGCTGGATCATATGATCGTTGTTTTATTTTTAATTTTTTGAAGAAACTCCATACTGTTTTTCATAATGGCTATCCTAATTTACATTGCCACGAACAGTGTACAAGGGTTCTCTTTTTTCCATGTCCTCACCAGCACTTGTTTGTCTTATTGATAATAGCCATTTTAGCATGGGTGAAGTAACAGCTTACTGTGTTTTTAATTTTTTTTTTTTTTTTTTGAGATGGAGTTTAGCTCTTGTTGCCCAGGCTGGAGTGCAATGGTATGATCTTGGCTCACTGCAACCTCCGCCTCCTGGGTTCAAGCAATTCTCCTTCCTCAGTCTCCCAAGTAACTGGGATTTTTTTTTTTTTTTTGGTATTTTTAGTAGCGATAGGGTTTTGGCATGTTGGTCAGACTAATCTCGAACTCCTGACCTCAGGTAATCCACCTGCCTCAGACTCCCAAAATGCTAGGATTATAGGCATGAGCCACCACACTGGGCATGTGTTTTTTAATTTTTAATTTTTATGGATACATAGTAGGTGTATATATTTATAGGGTGCATGAGATATTTGATACTGGCATTCAATGTGCAGTAATCACATCCGGGTAAGTAGAGTACCCGTCAACTCAAGCATTTATCCTTTCTTTGTGTTACAAACAATCTAATTATACTCTTAGTTATTCTAAAATGTACAGTAAATTATTGTTGACTGTAGTCACCCTTTTGTGCTATCAAATATTAGATCTTATTCATTCTATTTATATATTTTTACCATCCCCACTTCTCTCCCTCCCAATCCCTTCGTAGTTACTGGTGATTAACATTCCACTCTTTATCCGCATGGGTTCAATTGTTTTAATTTTTAGCTCCACAAATGAGTGAGGACATGTCTTCCTGCGTCTTGCGTATTTCACTTAACATAATGTCCTCGGTTCCATCCATGTTGTTGCAAATGACAGGATCTCATTATTTTTTATGACTGAATAGTACTCCATCATGTATATGTACCGCATTTACTTTATTCATTCATCTGATGATGGATACTTAGGTTGCTTTCAAATCTTGGCTATTGTGAATAGTGCTGTAACAAACATGGGAGTGGAGCTATCTCTTTGATATACTACTTTCCTTTCTTCTGGGTATACACCTACTAGTGGGATTGCTGGATCATATGGTAGTTCTATTTTTGTTTTTTGTTTTTTTTTTTAGGAAACTCCGTACTGTTTTCCATAGAGACTGTACTGATTGACATTCCAACCAACAGTATACAGGGATTCCTTTTTCTCCACATCCTCACCAGCATTTGTTATTGCCTGTCTTTTGGATAAAAGCTTTTTTAACTGGGGTGAGATGATATCTCATTGTAGTTTTTATTTGCCTTTCTCTGGTAATGAGTGATGTTGAAAACCTGTTCATTTGCTTGTTTGGCATTTTTAAAAACCCACAATGAGCAGTTACTTCACACATGTTAAAATGGCTGTTGTCAATAAGACAAAAGAAGACATTTGTATGTCTTCTTTGGAGAAATGTCTATTCAGATCTTTTGCCCATTTTAAATCGGATTATTAGATTTTTTCCTATTGAGTTGTTTGAGCTTCTTAAATATATTCTGGTTATTAATCTCTTGTCAGATAAATTGTTTGGAAATATTTTCTCATTGTGTAGGTTATCTCTTCACTTTGTTGATTGTTTCCTTTGTTTTGCAGAAGGTTTTTAACTTGAGATGATCCCATTTGTCTATGTTTGCTTTGATTGCCTGTGCTTGTAGGGTATTACTCAATAAATGTCCTAAAGAGTTTCCCCCATTGTTTTTTGTAGTAGTTTCATAGTTTGGGGTCTTAAAATTTAAGTCTTTAATCCTTTTGATTTGGTTTTTATATGTGGTGAGAGATAAAAGTCTAGTTTCTTTCTTCTGCATATGGATATCCAGTTTTCCCAACACCATTTATTGAAGAGCTTATCCTTTCCCCAATGTGTGTGCTTGGCACCTTTGTTGAAAATGAGTTATCTGTGGCTGTATGGATTTATTTCTGTGTTCTCTATTCTGTTCAATTGGTCTATGTGTCTGTTTTTATACTGATACCATGCTGTTTCACTTATCATACCTTTGTAGTATAATTTGAAGTCAGGTAATGCGATTCCCTCCAGTATTGTTATTTTTGCTCAGAATTGCTTTGTGGTTTTTTTTTTTTTTTTGGTTCCATATACATCTTAGGATTGTTTTTTCTTTTTCTATGAAGAATGGCATTGGTATTTTGATAGGGATTGCATTTAATCTATAGATTGCTTTGGGTAGCATGGACATTTTAACAATATTATTGATTCTTCCAATCCATGAACATGTTTTGTGTCCTCTTGCATCAGTGTTTTATAGTTTTCATTATAGAGATTTTTCCTTTTTTTGGTCATGTTTATTTCTAGGTATTTTATTTTATTTATAGCTACTGTAAATTGGATCAGTTTTTATTTCTTTTTCAGATTGTTCACTTTTGTGTATAAAAATGCTACTGATTTTTGTAGGTTGATTTTTGTGTGTTGTAACATTAATTTTGTTTATCAGTTCTAATAGTTTTTTTTTTTTTGGTGGAGTCTTTAGGTTTTTCTGAATAGGAGATCAAATCATCTGCAAACAAGGATAATTTGACTTCTTCCTTTCCAGTTTGGATACCCTTCATATCTTGTCTTATTGCTCTAGCTAGGACTTCCAGTTTAATAACAGCAATGAAAGTGGACATCCTTGTCATTTTCCAGACCTCAGAGGAAAAACTTTAAGTTTCTTCCCATTCAGTATGATACTAGCTGTGGGTCTGCGATACATGGCTTTTATTATGTTGAAGTATGTTCCTTCTATCCCCAGTTTTTTGAAATTTTTTATGATGAAGGGATATTGAATTTTATCAGATGCCCTTTCAGCATCAATTAAAATGATCATATGGTTTTTGTCCTTCATTCTGTTGATATGATGTACGATATTGATTGATTTTTGTGTGTTGAAGCATCATTGCATCCCTGGGATAAAGCCACTTGGTTATGATGAATGGTTTTTAATGTGTGTTGAGTTCAATTTGCTAGTATTTTTTTGAGGGGTTTTTCATCAATGTTCCTCGGAGATATTGGCCTGGAGTTTTCTTGTTTTGACATATCTTTATATGGTTTTGGTATCAGGGTAATACTGGCCTTGTTGAATGAGTTCTGATGCATTCCCTCCTCCTGTATGTTTTAGAATAGTTTGAGTAGAATTAATATTAGTTGTTTAAATGTTTGGTGAAATTCAGCAGTGAAGCCATCATATCCTGGACTTGTCTTTGCTGGGAGACTTCTTCTTATATCGGTTTTGATCTCATTACTTGTTATTGGTCCATTCAGGTTTAGAATTTCTTCATAGTTCAATCTTGATAGGTTGTATGCGTCTAGGAATTCATCCATTTCTTCTACGTTTTTTAATTTATTGCCATATAGTAGCTCATAGTAGCCTCTAATGAGCCTTTGGATTTCTGCAGCATCAGTTGTAAAGCCTCCTTTTTCTTTTTTTTTTTAAATTTTTTTATTTTTAGAGATGGGGGTATCACAATGTTTCCCAGGTTGGTCTCAAACTCCTGGCTCAAGCAGTCCTCCTGTCTCAGCCTCCCAAAGTGCTGGGATTACAGGCGTGAGCCACTGCACCTGGCCATAATGTCTCCTTTTTCATCTCTGAATTTATTTATTTGGGTCGTCTTTTTTTTCCCCCTAGTCTGGCTAAAGGTTTGTAGATTATGTTTATGTTTTCAAAAAATAAACTTTTCATTTCATTGATCTTTGGTATTTTTTCATTTTAATTTCATTTATTTCTGCTCTGATTTTTATTCTTTCTTTTCTTATACTAATTTTGGGGTTGGTTAGCTCTTGCTTTTCTAGTTCTTTAAGATGCATTGTTAGGTTGTTTATTTGATGTTTTTCTGCTTTTTTTGATGTAGGAACTTGTTACTATAAACTTTGTTCTTAGTACGGCTTTTGCTGTATCCCATAGGTTTTGGTATGTTATATTTCCATTTTCATTTGTTTCAATAAATTTTAAAATTACCTTCTTTATTTCCTCATTGACCCACTGGTCATCCAGGAACACATTACTTAATTTCCATGTGTTTGTGTAGTTTCCAAGTTCCTCTTGTTATTCATCTATACTTTTATTCCTTTGTAGTCAGGGATAATACTTGATTTCATATTTTGAATTGTTTAAGACTTGTTTTGTGACCTAACATATTCTGTATCCTTGAGAATATGCTAAATGCTGAGGAGATGAATGTGCATTCTGTAGCCATTGTATGAAATGTCTTGTAACTATCTTTTAGGTCCATTTGGTCCATACTGCAGATTAAGTCTAATGTTTTTGCTGATTTTCTGTCTGGATGATCTGTCCAATGCCAAAAGTGGAGTGTTGAAGTCTCCAGCTATTATTATATTATAATCTTTCTCTTTCTTTAGCTCTAATAATATTTCCTTCATATATCTAAGTGCTCCAATGTTGGGTACATACATATTTATAGTGGTTATGGTCTCTTGCTTAATTGATCCTTTTATCAATAAGTAATGAATCTTCCTTGTCTGTTTTTACAGTTTTTGTCTTGAAATGTATTTTATCTGATATAAGTATACATTTTCATGTTCTTTTTTGGTTTCCATTGGCATGGAATTATCTTCCTGTCCTTTTATTTTTAGTCTATGTGTGTCTTTTTAGGTGAAGTGTGTTCTAGTAGGTAACAGATCATTTTTTTTTTTTTAAATCCAATCAGCCACTCTGTCTTTTCTTTTCTTTTCTTTTTTTTTTTTTTTTTTTTTTTTTTTTTTGAGACAGAGTCTTGCTCTGTCACCCGGGCTGGAGTGCAATGGCACAGTCTCGGCTCACTGCAACCTCCAACCTCCACTTCCTGGGTTCAAGCAATTCTCCTGCCTCAGCCTGCCAAGTAGCTGGGATTACAGGTGCCCACCACCACACCTGGCTAATCACTCTATATCTCTTGATTGGAGAGTTTGATCCATTTACATTCAATGTTATTATTGATAAGTAAGGACTTACTCTTGTCATTTTGTTATTTGTTTTCTAAGGACTTACTCTTGTCATTTTGTTATTTGTTTTCTGGTGGGTTTGTGGTCTTCTCTTCCTTTTTACCTACTTTCTTGTCTTCTTTTTAGTCAAGGTGATTTTCTCTGATGGTATGCTTTAATTTCTTGCTTTTTATTTTTTGTGTATCTGTTGTATGTTTTTTGATTTGAGGTTACAATGGGGCTTGTATATAACATCTTATAACTCATTATTTTAAACTGATTACAACTTACCCCTGATTGCATAAATGAACAAAGAAACTAACAAACAAGCAAAAACTAATAAAAACTTTACACTTTAATTTCATCCCTCCACTTTATTAATATTTTTAAAATTTCTATTTATATCTTATACTGTCTATGTCTTGAAAAGTTGTTGTACTTATTATTTTTGATACGTTTACTTTTTAGTATTTCTACTCCAGATATGAGCGCTTTACCCATCACAATAAGCTTGTTTTAACATTCCATGTGTATCTGTATGCTTACTATTAGGTTGGTGCAAAAGTAGTTGCAGTTTTTGCTATTAAAAGTTATGGCATTAAAAGTAATGGCAAAAAACACAGTTCCTCTTTTTTTCTTTGAGACGGAGTCTAGCTCTGTCGGCCAGGCTGGAGTGCAATGGCGTGATCTCAGCTCACTGCAACCTCCGCCTCCCAGGTTCAAGCAGTTCTCCTGCCTCAGCCTTCTGAGTAGCTGGGATTACTTAGGTACTTAGGTGGGTGCCCACCACCATGCCCAGCTAATTTTTGTATTTTTAGTAGAGATGGGGTTTCACTATGTTGACCAGGCTGGTCTCGAACTCCTGACCTCGTGAGCCTCAGCCTCTCAAAGTGCTGGGATTACAAGCATGAGCCACTGTGCCTGGCCCACAGTTCCTCTTGAGTTAACCTAATATTACCAGTGAGTCTTGTACCTTCAAATGGTTTCTCATATATATATATATATATTATATATTATATATATATATTTTATATATATGAATTCTCTTTAGTATTTATTTTAAGACAGGTTTGGTGTTAATGAAATCCTTCAACTTTTATTTGTCTAGGAAAGTCTTCATTTATCCTTCATGTTTGTAGGATATTTTTGCTGGTTATACCATTCTTGGCTAAAAGGTTTTCTTCTTCAGCATTTTACATATGTCATGCCACTCTCTCTCGGCCTGTAAGGTTTTCACTGAAAGGTGTGCTGCCAGACACGTTGAAGCTCCATCGTATGTTTGTTTGTTTTCTCTTGCTGCTTTTAGGATCCTTTCTTTATCCTTGACCTTTGGGAGTTTGATTATCACATGCCTTGAGGTAGTCTTCTATGGGTTAAATCTGCTTGGTGTTCTATAACCTTCTTGTACTTGAACATTGATATTTTTCTCTAGGTTTGAGACGTTCCCTGATATTATCCCTTTGAGTAGTCTTTCTCTTCCTATCCCTCTCTCTCTCTGCCTCCTTTTTAAGGCCAATAACTCTTAGATTTGCCGTTTTGAGGCTATTTTTAGATCTCTTAGGCGCACTTTATTTTTAGTTTCATTTTCCTTTTCTTTTATTTTTTTTTCTCTTTCTTTTTGAGATGGAGTCTCGCTCTGTCTCCCAGGCTGGAGTGCAGTGGCGCAATCTCAGCTCACTGCAAACTCCGCCTCCCGGGGTCACGCCATTCTCCTGCCTCAGCCTCCCGAGTAGCTGGGACTACAGGCACCCACCACCATGCCCGGCTAATTTTTTGTATGTTTTTTAGTAGAGATGGGGTTTCACCGTGCTAGCCAGGATGTTCTCGATCTCCTGACCTCGTGATCCGCCCTTCTTGGCCTCCCAAAGTGCTGGGATTACAGGTGTGAGCCACCACACGCAGCCTCATTTTTCTTTTGTCTGCTCTAACTGTATTTTCAAATAGCTTTCTTCAAGTTCACTAATTTTTTCTTCTGCTTGACCAGTTCTGCTGTTAAGAGACTTTAATGCATTCTTCAGTATGTCAATTAAATTTTTCAGTTTCAGTATTTCTGCTTGATTTTTAAAAATTATTTTAATCTCTTTGGTAAATTTGTCTAATGTGATTCTGGATTTCTTTTCTCTGTTATCTTGATTTTCATTGAGCTCTTCTAAAACAGCTATTTTGAGTTCTCTGAAAGGTTACATATCTCTGTCCTGAGATGTGTGATTGGGATTGGTCTTTAGTGCCTTATATGGTTCATTTGGTGAGGTCATGTTTTCTGGGATGGTCTTGATGCTTGTCATTGTTCATCTATGTCTGGGCATTGAAGAGTTAGATATTTATTGTAGTCTTTGCATTCTGGGCTCAGTTGTGCCTGTTCTTCTTGAGAAGGTTTTCTAAGTATTCAAAGGGAATTTACTAGGGAGTACCCTAAGTCCAGTAACACTGTGATTCTAGCAGACTCATACTGCCTCAGTGGTCTTGGATAATATCTGCCACAACACTCCAGCCTGGATGACACAGCAAGACTCTGTCTCAAAAAAAAATGAAAGAAAGAAAAAGAAAACCACAATTTGGGTGAGTAGGTATTTGGTCCCCTGAACTGTCCGGGTATGGACGGCCCTCCCATTGGACTGGGACAAGAGGCTGATCTTGAACAGCATACGCCCACCCCAGCCAGCCACCTGCCTGGGTCTCCTTCCTGATCCAGCCCATAGCAGGCAGGGGGCACTCACTGGAAGTAGTAGCCGGCAGATTCCAGGTAGGATGCAGGCTCGTTGGACATAGACCACTTCACCACAGCATGGTCGTTCTTGTCCCTGCACACCAGTTCCTCCATCAGCCACGTGTGTTGATGCATAGACACAATTGAAGAGCTGCCTGCGGGCCAGGAGGAAAGGGACAGAGGGTCACAGTGCGGCCCATGGGCTGGGCAGGTGGAGCGGGGGCGTGGTGGGGACTCATGGCAGCACCAGGCCCACGGTGGGACACTACTCATTGATGACCACAATCCCATAGCAGTCACATATCTGCAGCACTTCCTCCACCTAGGGGTAGTGGCTGGTGTGGAAGGTGTTGGCACCAAGCCAGAGAAGCAGGCTGAAGTCTTTCACCAGCAGTGGCCAGTCGAAGCCCTTCCCTCGCATCTAGGAGACAGCAGAGCCAAATGACCCTTTCCCTGTCGAAGCTGCACTTCCTCCGAGAGCCAGGACCCTGGAGAGCCACCCCATGAGCCCCCTCTCCAGCCCAAGCACCGGCACCACCATGGGGCAGTTTGGAGCCATTTGCCTCATTGCCCTGAGCTGCCCTCAACTGCGGGACACAGGGAAGGCGAAAGTGGAAGGTGACCAGAAGCCCCCACGAAGACCCAGGGGCACAAATGCAGGTCTGCATCCTCGTGCTTGTTGATGCTGTGGAAATAGAAAGGTTTCCCATTGATGAGGAACTGGCTCTCAATAACAGCCACAGTGCAGATCTCCACAGGGAGTGTGTAGAAGTCAGACACAGGCCCCAGTGACGTCTGTGCAGTCAGCCGCACCTACGACAGCCAAAGCGCCAGGTGTGAGCACCCGACAGCCTGAGCCCCATCCGGCCCGCCCTCCGGCAGGAAAGCCCCTCGTGTACCCCAGCAGCTGCCTCAGGGCTGCAAGCAGAGAGATGCAGCAAACAGAGGCTCTGCCTTTCCCTGGCTGACCCTGGGACCTGTCCTTCAAATCCAGGCCTTCCCCTTGACCAGATGAGGTGGCTCATGCCTAGAGTTCCCATGCTTTGGGAGGCTAAGGGAGGAGGATCACTTCAGTCCAGGAGTTCAAGACCAGCTTGGCAACAGAGTAAGACCCCCATCTCTAAAAAAGAATTTTTTTTTTTTTTAAGACAGTCTCACTCTGTTGCCAAGGCTGGAGTGCAGTGGCGTGATCTCAACTCACTGCAGCCTCTGCCTCCCAAGTTCAAGCAATTCTCCTGCCTCAGCCTCCTTAGTAGCTGGGATTACAGGTGTGCACCACTGTGCCCAGCAAATTTTCGTATTTTTAGTAGAGACAGGGTTTCACCATGTTGGCCAGCCTGCTTTCAAACTCCTGGCCTCAAGTGATCCACCCGCCTCGGCCTCCCAAAGTGCTGAGATTACAGGTGTGAGCCACCATGCCTGGCCTACAAAAAATTTTTTTATATTAGCCAGGCATAGTGGCATGTGCTTGTAGTCCCAACTACTCAGGAGGCCAAGGTAGGATTGCTGCAGTCTGGGAGCTCAAGGCTGCAGTGAGCTGTAATCAGGCCATTGCACTCCAGCCTGGGTGACAGAGTGAGACCATCTCAAAACAAACAAACAAACAAACAAAAACCTGGGCTTCCCACCAAGGGTGGGAAACATCAGAAAGCTCAGAGAAAAGCACCTGCCTGTTCACCTGTCCTGGGCTCCTGCTGAAGCCAGGGCCACCAAATGGGAGCAAAAGACCTCCCTTAAGCGAGTCCCAGCCATCATTACCTCCAACGAGTATAGATAGGTCGAGCATTCGTGCATCAAGTACGGCCACAAGAGGCTGGCAACTGGCACCTTCAGCTGGCCCTGGGTCCTCACTTCATTGACCATGACTTTGTTTTCTGCATCCAAAAGACGCACTTCCAACTCGAACTGTTTACTGCACTTGACGGAGATCTGGTCATTCACTGGCCCTACAGGAGGCAAGAGAGACCAGAGCTGAGGGAGGGATATGACCTGGGCCACACAAACAGGAGTACCCCACAGCCACCACTCCCAGGCAGCCATTTGTTTCTGTTGCTTTTTTTTAAATATAAATTTTTTTTTTTTTTTTTGAGACAGAGTCTCTCTCTGTCCCCCATATTGGGAGTGCAGTGGTGTGATCTCGGCTCACTGCAACCTCCATCTCCAGGATTCAGGTGATTCTCCTGCCTCAGCCTTCCCAGTACCTGGGATTATAGGTGCGCACCACCATGCCTGGCTAATTTTGTATTTTTAGTAGAGATGGAGTTTTGCCATGTTGGCCAGGCTGGTCTCCAACACGTGACCTCAGGTGATCCTCCCGCCTCAGCCTCCCAAATTGCTAGGATTACAGGTGTGAACCACCGTGTCTGGTGCCTTTTCTTTTAATTGAAAAAAAAATTTTTTTTGGCCAGGCGCAGTGGTCACACCTGTAATCCCAACACCTGGGGAGGCTGGGGTGGAAGGATCGCTTGAGCCCAAGAGTTCAAGACCAGCCTGGGTAACATAAGAAAAGCACTTCTTCCCTAAAAATACAAAAAATTAGCCAGGTGTGGTGGTGCATGCCTGCAGTCCCAGCAGCCCCAGAAGCCGCAGCTACTTGGGAGGCTGAAGTAGGAAGAATGCTTGAGACAGGAGTTCAGGGCTGCAGTGAGCTATGATCTTCAGGCAGGGTAGGTAGTGAAGGAAGGGACTATGTGCCAACCACGGCGCTGAGACATGTGTAAACAAGCAAGTACAGCTACTGCACATGTGCACCAAGAGGATGACCCAGAACGTGCTTAGAGTAACACCTCTTCCCAGCTCCTTAAGAATTTATCAAGTAAGACCCTCAGAAAGGGAGTTTCGCCAGTAATAATCAGCGCCGTCTCATCCTTACGAGCAGCCTGCCCTGAATTCTTTCTCTCAGGGTGAACCGTGTATTTTACACTTCATTATTTTTTTTTTTTTTTGAGAAGAGGTCTCGCTCTGTCACCCAGGCTGGAGTGCAGTGTTGCAATCTCAGCTCACTGCCACCTCCATATCCCGAGTTCAAGCAATTCTCCCATCTCAACCTCCCGAGTAGCTGGTATTACAGGAACACGCCACCATGCCCAGCTAATGTTGGCCAGGCTGGTTTGAAATCCTGAGCTCAAGTGATCCACCCGCCTCGGCCTCTGAACGTGCTGGGATTACAGGCATGAGCCACTGCGCCCAGGCTATTCTGTATTTAACTGTTGAAACACTTTTTCCATTGCAATAAATTGCTCTATGCTGCATCACCTTTGCTGTGACTTTTGTTTAAATTCTTATTTACTTATTTATTTCACTTATTTTTCTTGAGACAGGGTCTCACTATGTTGCCCAGGTGTATCTTGAACTTTCAGCTCAAGCGATTCGCCCACCTTGGCCTCCCAAAGTGCTTGTGGTGACAGGCATTAGCCACCACACCCAGCCTAAATTCTTTTTTTTTTTTCACTATACTTTAAGTTGTAGGGTATATGTGCACAACGTGCAGGTTACATATGTATACATGTGCCATGTTGGTGTGCTGCACCCATTAACTTGTCATTTACATTAGGCATATCTCCTAATGCTATCCCTCCCCCATCCCCACAATAGGCCCCGGTGTGTGATGTTCCCCTTCCTGTGTCCAAGTGATCTCATCATTCAATTCCCACCTATGAGTGAGAACATGAGGTGTTTGGTTTTCTGTTCTTGCGATAGTTTGCTGAGAATGATGGTTTCCAGTTGCATCTATGTCCCTACAAAGGACATGAACTCATCCTTTTTTATGGCTGCATAGTATTCCGTGGTGTATATGTGCCACATTTTCTTAATCGAGTCTGTCACTGATGGACATTTGGGTTGATTCCAAGTCTTTGATATTGTGCATAGTACTGCAATAAACATACGTGTGCATGTGTTGTTATAGCAGCATGATTTATAATCCTTTGGGTATATACCCAGTAATGGGATGGCTGGGTCAAATGGTATTTCTAGTTCTAGATCCTTGAGGAAGCGCCACACTATTTTCCATAATGGTTGAACTAGTTTACAGTTCCACCAACAGTGTAAAAGTGTTCCTGTTTCTCCACATCTTCTCCAGCACCTGTTGTTTCCTGATTTTTTAATGATTGCCATTCTAACTGGTGTGAGATGGTATCTTATTGTGGTTTTGATTTGCATTTCTCTGATGGCCAGTGATGATGAGCATTTTTTCATGTGTCTGTTGGCTGTATGAATGTCTTCTTTTGAGAAGTGTCTGTTCATATCCTTTGCCCACTTTTTGATGGGGTTGTTCGCTTTTTTCTTGTAAATTTGTTTGAGTTCTTTGTAGGTTCTGGATATTGGCCCTTTATCAGATGAGTAGATTGCAAAAATTTTCTCCCATTCTGTAGGTTGCCTGTTCACTCTGATGGTAGTTTCTTTTGCTGTGTAGAAGCTCTTTAGTTTAATGAGATCCCATTTGTCAATTTTGGCTTCTGTTGCCATTGCTTTTGGTGTTTTAGACATGAAGTCCTTGCCCATGCCTATGTCCTGAATGGTATCACCTAGGTTTTCTTCTAGGGTTTTTATGGTTTTAGGTCTAACATTTAAGTCTCTAATCCATCTTGAATTAATTTTCGTATGAGGAGTGAGGAAAGCATCCAGTTTCAGCTTTCTACTTATGGCTAGCCAGTTTTCCCAGCAGCATTTATTAAATAGTGAATCCTTTCCCCATTTCTTGTTTTTGTCAGGTTTGTCAAAGATCAGATGGCTGTAGATGTGTGGTATTATTTCTGAGGGCTCTGTTCTGTTCCATTGGCCTATCTCTGTTTTGGTGCCAGTACCATGCTGTTTTGGTTACTGTAGCCTTGTAGTATAGTTTGAAGTCAGGTAGCGTGATGCCTCCAGCTTTGTTCTTTTGGTTTAGGATTGTCTTCGCAATGCAGGCTCTTTTTTGGTTCCATATGAACTTTAAAGCAGTTTTTTCCAATTCTGTGAAGAAACTCATTCGTAGCTTAATGGGGATGGCATTGAATCTATAGATTACCTTGGGCAGTATGGCCATTTTCACGATATTGATTCTTCCTATCCGTGAGCATGGAATGTTCTTCCATTTGTTTGTGTCCTCTTTTATTTCACTGAGCAGTGGTTTGTAGTTCTCCTTCACATCCCTTGTAAATTGGATTCCTAGGTATTTTATTCTCTTTGAAGCAATTGTGAATGGGAGTTCATTCATGATTTGGCTCTCTGTTTATCTGTTACTGGTGTATAAGAATGCTTGTGATTTTTGCACATTGATTTTGTATCCTGAGACTTTGTTGAAGTTGCTTATCAGCTTAAGGAGATTTTGGGCTGAGATGATGGGGTTTTCTAAATATACAATCATGTCATCTGCAAACAGGGACAATTTGACTTCTTTTCCTAATTGAATACCCTTTCTTTCTTTCTCTTGCCTGATTGCCCTAGCCAGAACTTCCAACACTCTGTGGAATAGGAGTGGTGAGAGAGGGCACCCCTGTCTTGTGCCAGTTTTCAAAGGGAATGCTTCTAGTTTTTGCCCATTCAGTATAATATTGGCTGTGGGTTTGTCGTAAATAGCTCTTATTATTTTGAGATACGTTCCATCAATACCGAATTTATTGAGAGTTTTTAGCATGAAGGGCTGTTGAATTTTGTCAGAGGCCTTTTCTGCATCTACTGAGATAATCATGTAGTTTTTGTCTTTGGTTCTGTTTATATGCTGGATTACATTTATTGATTTGCATATGTTGAACCAGCCTTGCATCCCAGGGATGAAGCCCACTTGATCGTGGTTGATAAGCTTTTTGATGTGCTGCTGGCTTAAATTCTTTTAAACTTAGAACTGCAGCCCCACAACAGCTGTCAATAATCTCACCACCACACCAAGCCTAAATTCTTTTTTTTTTTTTTGAGACGGAGTCTCGCTCTGTCACCCAGGGTGGAGTGCAGTGGCTCAATCTCGGCTCACTGCAAGCTCCGCCTCCCAAGTTCACGCCATTCTCCTGCCTCAGCCTCCTGAGTAGCTGGGACTACAGGCGCCCACCACCACGCCCGGCTAATTTTTTTTGTATTTTTTAGTAGAGACGGGGTTTCACCGTGTTAGCCAGGATAGTCTCGATCTCCTGACCTCGTGATCCGCCCGTCTCGGCCTCCCAAAGTGCTGGGATTACAGGCGTGAGCTACCACGCCCGGCCCTAAATTCTTTTAAACTTAGAACTGTGGCTCCACAACAGTTGTCAATAATCTCACCACTGCACTCCAGCCTGGGCCACAGGGCAAGGCCTCCTCTCAAAAAAAGAAAAAGATACATTTTTAAAAAGTAAAAAAAAAACTTTAAAAAATTTTTTTTCTAAAAGACAGGGTATCTCAGCTGGGAGTGGTGACTCACGCCTGTAATCTTACACTTTGGGAGGCCAAGGCAGGTGGATCACCTGAGGTCTTGAGTTCAAGACCAGCCAGGCTAGCATGGTGAAACCCCGTATCTACTAAACAAATTCAAAAATTAACCAGGCATGGTGGCAAGTGCCTGTAATTCCAGCTACTCGGGAGGCTGAGGCAGGAGAATCGCTTGAATCCGGGAGGTAGAGTTGCAGTGAGCCAAGATTGCACCACTGCCCTCCAGCCTGGGCAACAGTGAGACCCTGTCTCAAAAAATAAAGGGTCTCCCTCTGTTGCCCAGACTGGAGTGCAGTGGCGCGGTCATAGCTCACTGCACCCTTGACCTCCCAGGCTCAAGTGATTCTCCTACCTCAGCAGCTGGGACTACCAGCATGCATCACTACGCCTGGCTAATTTTTTAATTTTTTGTGGTGATGGTCTCGCTATGTTACCCAGGCTGGTTTTGAACTCCTGGCCTCAAGTGATCCTCCTACCAGGGCCTCCTTGCAAAGAGCTGAGAGGACAGGCATGAGCCACCATGCCCGAACCCCCGAAGCTGCCTGTTCCTTGAGCACGATGTGTAGCAAGGGGAGCTGGAGTGAGAACAGCACCATGGAGAAGGGACAGGATCGCCACCCTGAGCTGTGTGAAGTTAGGCCAGACCCTTCTTCTCCAAGCGAGGTCAAACACATGGGTGATTTCGGGAGCCTGTGCCTGCTCAGACAGCCTGGATTTAGCTTCTTAGGTGGATGGGAACCTGTGAGGGTTTGGAGATGCTGGGAGAACTTTTTCCTGGGAGAGCTTTCCAAACAGAAAACAAACAGAACCACCCTGGGCCCCACTGAGGGAGGATCCTACCAGAAGCCCTCACCACTGTTGTGCTCCACGCCGGTGGTGATGGTGATGTCATCGATGTAGGTGGTGGGTGTCATGTACAGAAGCACCAACCGCTGCAGTCCCGCGTAGTTGAAGAAGTCAAAGTCTGTTTTCTGGACAAAGTAACCCTTGGGATACCTAGCGTGGGAGTTCTGAGGTTTGCTGGGCCCTTACCCTGGGTCCCTTGACCTCAGCTCACTGGCCTCCCCAGATCCAGGGCTTCCACTCTGCGAAGGCCACCCTGTGCCTAGCAGGAAGACCACGGGGTGGGACGGGAAGGTGGGTGTGTGCGGTGGAGACAGGATGGTACCCACTTGGAGGTGCTGGTCATGTAGCGGATGGTCCCTGGTGGCAGGGTGGAGGGCGTGAGGATGTTGTTGATGGCAATAGTGATGCAGAGGCAGGAGGGCAGGGGCCCAACCTCGACCGGGCTGCTGATGTCAGCCCCTCATGCTCTAGCGCGTCGATCCTATTCACCCACTGCAGACACAGGAGATACGGGGAGGGCATGGCAGGTCAGGGCAAGAGGCGGGGCCCTGCTATTGGGCACTCCCTCACATAACCTGCAGCATGGGGCTCAGGGGTCTGCCAGCCAGGCAGGAAGGATGACATCCCAATGGGGTAGATCAGGCCACCTATCCCCCTATACAGGGCACAGCCCCCAGGGTAGCGCAGGGTCCCCCACCATCCCACCGCAGGAGACAGCCTGTGAGTGGCAGTTGGGGTCCCATGCTGTTCAGCAGCCGTGCCCACTCAACCCACCCTGCCTGCTCCTGGCTGCACTGACCACGATGGCATAGGAGTGGGCAGTGCCAATCCTCAGCACCACTCGTGCGCAGATCCTGGGTCCATTGCTCTGGCAGGGTCACCTCCCCTTCGTACCACACCTACCTGAAAAAATGCCACAACCACTAGTCCTGGCCGATGTCATTGAAGCTAGAGGGAACCCACATGTCCAGGGTGGGGCCCAACTGCAGAGAGAAGAGCCAGGTTCAGCTCCTAGGCCCCCAAAGGGATCCAGGACAAGTATGCTGCACAGCTGTGCCCCCAGGCCTAGTGTAAGCCCTGACACATAGCGGGGAATCTTGGCGGAATGGACAGATAACTTGCTGATGACAGGTGAACTGCCAGGGTGGTTTGTGCACCTGGGTCAGTGGGGCCAGGAGTTCCTCCTCGGAGTGGATGGGGCCCAATATCTCCCGAGACAAGTGAGAGCCCAGGGACTCATCCCAGCCCGAGGCAAGAGGATTCAGACCCGTGACTAAGAGGCAGATGACCCACTGCCTGTCACAGGGAGGAAGGCTGGTTGGGGGGATGGGGGGCTTTGCTTAAGACACTGTGAGTGGGGCGCACACTGGCACTCAGCCCTCTCCTCTCTTCCTCCTGTACTGAATGCCATAAAGTCAGAAAAAGAGGATGCAGACCGGCCGGGCGCGGTGGCTCAAGCCTGTAATCCCAGCACTTTGGGAGGCCGAGACGGGTGGATCACAAGGTCAGGAGATCGAGACTATCCTGGCTAACACGGTGAAACCCCGTCTCTACTAAAAAATACAAAAAAAAAAACTAGCCGGGCGATGTGGCGGGCGCCTGTAGTCCCAGCTACTCAGGAGGCTGAGGCAGGAGAACGGCGTGAACCCGGGAGGCGGAGCTTGCAGTGAGCTGAGATCCGGCCACTGCACTCCAGCCTGGGCGACAGAGCGAGACTCCGTCTCAAAAAAAAAAAAAAAAAAAAGAGGATGCAGACCAGGCAAAAGCAGCCCAGACTTGGTGCCACTTCTCTGCTGACTACATCCAAGTCAGGAGGGGACCAGGGGTGGTGTCCTTGGTCTGATGTCACATCCTGTCCTCTATCAGAACCTTGAAAACCAAGGGACCTTCCTGCCTCGGCAGAGTTGACCTCAGGATGCCTAAACTGTCCCCTCCTCCCGATCCCTTGGCCCAGCTCTGTGCGGCACGTGCCGCTCTGGCCAGATGGGTGTCTGGGTGGCTCATGCCTGTAATCAGCACTTTGGGAGGTCAACGTGGGAGGATGGTTTGAGGTCAGGAGTTTGAGACCAGCCTGGACAATGTAGTGAGACCCTATATCTTAAAAAAAAAAAGGCTTTTTGTTTTTCTTTTTTGGGACAAGAGTCTCACTCTGTCGCCCACGCTAGAAGTAGCATGATCTCGGCTCACTGCAACCTCTGCCTCCTGGGTTCAAGCAATTCTTCTCCCTCAGCCTCCCAAGTAGCTGCGATTACAGACATGTGCCACCACACCTGGCTAATTTTGTAGTTTTAGTAGAGATGGGGTTTCACCATGTTGGGTGACCTGGTCTTGAACTCCCGACCTCATGTGATCTGCCCACCTCGGCCTCCCAAAGTACTGGGATTACAGGCTTGAGTCACAGTGCCCGGCCCAGGCAAATTTTTAAAAACATTTATTTTAGAAATGGGATCTCACTATGTTGCTCAATGTGGTCTCAAACGATCTTTTTTTTTATGAGATGGAGTCTTGCTGTCACCCAGGCTGGAATGCAATGGTGTGATCTCGGCTCACTGCAACCTCCACTTCCTGGGTCAAGCAATTCTCCTGCCTCAGCCTCCCAAGTAGCTGGGATTACAGGCAGCCATCACCACGCCTGGCTAATTTCTGTATTTTTAGTAGAGATGGGGTTTTGCCCTATTAGGCTGGTCTCGAACTCCTGACCTCGTGATCCGCCACCAAGCCCAGCCCTCCAAAGATCTTTCCACCTCAGTCTCCCAAGTAGCTGGGACTCCAGGCATGTGCCACCACACCTGACCAAGTTTTGTAATGTGTTTCCAGTCTTTATAACATTAGGATCTTGGACTTAGGCGTCCCAGTTCCCATGATCATGGTAAGCAGAGTACTTTTTTTTTTTTAATTATCTTTTTTTTTTTTTTTTTTGGCTGGGCATAGTGACTCATGCCTGTAATCTCAGCACTTTGGGAGGCTGAGCTCAAGATTGCTTGAGCTCAGGAGTTTGAAACTGGCCTAGGCAACATAGCAAAACTCCACCTCTAAAACAATACAAAGATTAGCCAGGCGTGGTGGCACATACCTGCAGTCCCAGCTACTTGGGAGGCTGATGTGGGAGGATTGCTTGAGCATGAGAGGTTGAGGCTGCAGTGAGCTGTCATCATACCACTGTACTGCAGCCTGGGGGACAGAGCAAGACCCTGTCTCAAAAATAAAAATAAAAATAAAAATAAATATATATATGGGTAGTACAGGAAGAAGTAACATTAGAAGTCTGGGTGCAGTGGCTCATGCTTGCAATACCAGCATTTTGGGAGGCTAAGGCAGGCAGATCACCTGAGGTCAGGAGTTCAAGACCAGCCTGGCCAACATGGCAAAATCCCGTCTCTACTAAAATACAAAAAATTAGCCTGTTGTGGTGGCACACACCTGTAATCCCAGCTACTCAGGAGGCTGAGGCAGGGAAATCACTTGAATCCCAGAGGCAGAGGTTTCAGTGAACCGAGACTGCGACACTACGCTCCAGCCTGGGTGACAGAGCAAGACTCTGTCTCAAAAACAAACAAACAAACAAAAAGAGAAAAAAGAAATAATATTGGATATATATGGACCCAGAAGCTCATGTGTGTGAAGTATTTCGAGTCATCAGAGAAGTACAATTGTAAGCATATAATTTCATTCTTGTTGATACCTCGTCGTAATGTATCATCACTCCTAACAGAATGGCCTCAATCATTTGGTGTGTGAGATCTCACACACACAGAGTTTTTGTTTTGTTTTGTTCACATGTTTTAGAGACAGGGATGTGCTCTGGCACCCAGACTGGAGTGCAGTGGTGCAATTATAGCTTACTGCAGCCTCCAACTCCTGGATTCAAGCAACCCTGCTGCCACAGCCTCCTGAGTAGCTGGACACAGGTGCATGCCACCATATCTGGCTAACTTTTTTAAAATAGAGTTTGCATTTTTATGAGAATTATGTGCACTAGAAGTTATTACAATTCTTGTGTTTATAGGGTACAAACTTGTACCAGTACTATAAACAATAATATAATCTTTTCATGAAGTCACAGCCCAGTATATCAGTTCACACTTTTTTTGAGATGGAATCTCACTCTGCCTCCCAGGCTGGAGTACAATGGCACAATTTTGGCTTACTGCAACCTCCAACTCCTGGATTCAAGCGATTCTCCTGCCTCAGCTTCCCAAGTAGCTGGGATTACAGGCACGCAACACCACACCCGGCTAATTTTTGTATTTTTAGTAGAGACCGTGTTTCACCATGTTAGCCAGGCTGGTCTTGAACTCCTGACCTCAAGTGATCCATCCGCTTCAGCCTCCCAAAGTGCTGGGATTACAGGCGTGAGCCACCACACGCAGCCAATTTTTTTTTTTTCTTGGAGACAGATCTCACTCTGTTGCCCTGGCTGGAATACAGTGGCACCATCACATCTCACTGCAGCCTCGACCTTCCAGGCTCAAGTGATCCTCCCATCTCAGCCTCCCAAGTAGCTGGGACCACATGCATATACTACCATGTCCTGCTCATTTTAAAATTTTTGGGTGACATTTTGGGGTCTATGTTGCTCAGGCTGGTCTGTCTGAAACTTTTTGGCTCAAATGATCCTCCCACCTCACCTCCCAAAGTGCTGGGATTAAAGGCGTGAGCCACCCTGCCTGGTCTCTTGGTGCACTTGAAATATAATTCATACTCCTTACTACTGCCAAGAAGGCTTTGTGTGACCCAGTCCCTGCTCAATTCTTACTCTCATTCACGGTTCTCCAAACATTCAAGCCACTTTTTCTTCCTTAAAAGCCCATTCCTGCCTCAGAGACTTCGTATGTGTAGCTCCTATAATTTCCGCTCGTCATTGAAGCCTCAACTCAAATGTGGCATCCTCAGTGAGCTCCCCTCTGCCCACTTTTTAAATTATGACAACTAACCATAGAAGTTCACAAAATATTTCTTTCTCCCTTTTTTCAGACACGAAGTGGAATTGTGTGTCTTTGACCCTGTCACGTGAGGGGTGACCATGTGACTTTTTTGGTCAATGAAATGTAAACAGCAATTTTTTTTTTTTTTTTTTTTTTTTTTTGAGAGAGAGTCTCTGTCACCCAGGCTGGAGTGCAGTGGCATGGTCTCAGCTCACTGCAATCTCTGCCTCCCAGGCTCAAGTAATCCTCCCAACTCAGCCTCCTGAATAGCTAGGACTACAGGTGCATGCCACCATGCTGGGCTAATTTTTTGTAGAGACGGGGTTTTGCCATGTTTGCCAGGCTGGTCTCAAACTCCTAAGCTCAAGCGATCTGCCCCGCTTGGCCTCTCAAAGTGCAGGGATTACAGGCATGAGCCACCATGCCCAGCCTTAAACAGCAAAAAAAAATTTTTTTGACGTGTAATCTCACTCTGTTGCCTAGGCTGGAGTGCAGTGGCATGATCTTGGCTCACTGAAACCTCTGGCTCCCAGGTTCAAGTGATTCTCCTGCCTCAGCCTCTCGAGTAAGTGGGACTACAGGCATGTGCAACCACATCCAGCTAATTTTGTGTATTTTTAGCAGAGATGAGGTTTCACCACATTGGCCAGGTTGGTCTTGAACTCCTGACCTCAGGTGATCCACCCACCTCAGTCTCCCAAAGTGCTGAGATTACAGACATGAGCCACCGCGCCCGGCAAACAGCAATATTTTTAAGAGCCAATGTCTGATTTTCTGCATCTCTTTTTCCTGCCTTGGTGATCATGGAAGCATGTGTGAATTTAAGCATCCCTCAGCTGGGATCCCTGAGCAACTTATGGAAATCATAGCCCCCTTTCCAACCTGTGATGGATGTGTAGCATGAATGAGAAATAAATCTTTATTGACTCAAACAACTGAGGTTTTGGAGTTTGTGACTGCAGCCTAATTAGCCTATCTTGACTGATACACCATGTGCCAGACGGACCCTCATCTACCTGTATTATCTCATCTACTTCTCACAACAACCCGATAAAGTGGCTAGTCCTCTTAGGTTGTCATAAAGGAAGAGCTGAGGCTGAGGGTGGGTCATTTGTCTCTCTTTTGTCAAAAAGAGATTTGTTTGGCTCACGGTTCTGCAGGCTGTACTAGAAGCATGGCCCCTGGCATCTGCCTCTGCTGCAGCCTTGGAAGCTTTCATGGCAGAGGGTGAAGGGAGCTATGTGCAGATCACATGGCAAAGGAGGAAGCGAGAGAGCGGAGGTGCCAAGCTCTTCCAACAACTAGTTCTTTAACTTTTTAACTTTTTTTTTTTTTCTTTTTTTGATAGGGTTTCGCTCTTGTTGCCCAGGCTGGAGTGCAATGGCATGATCTTCGCTCATAGCAAACTTCACCTCCCAGGTTCAAGCGATTCTCCTGCCTCAGCCTCACAAGTAGCTGGGATTATAGGCATGTGCCACCACACCCAGCTAATTTTGTATTTTTAGTAGAGACGGGGTTTCTCCATGTTGGTTAGGCTGGTCTTGAACTCCCAACCTCAGGTGATCTATCCGTCTCAGCCTCCCAAAGTGCTGGGATTACAGGTGTGAGCCCCTGCACCCAGCCAGTTCTTGCAGGAACTAAGAGTGAGAATTGGCCAAGTGTTGTGGCTCACACCTGTAATCCCAGTGCTTCTGGAAGCCGAGGCAGGGGGATCACTTGAAGTTAGGAGTTCAAGATCAGCCTGGCCAACAGGGTGAAACTCCATCTCTACTAAAAATACAAAAATTAGCTGGGCGTGGTGGCTGGCGCTTGTAATCCCAGCTACTTGGGAGGCTGAGGCAGGAGAATCCCTTGAACCCAGGAGGTGGAGGTTGCAGTGAGCCGAGATAGCACCACTGCACTCCAGCCTGGGCAACAGAGTGAGACTCCATCTCAAAAATTTTTTCAAAAGCCAGGCACGGTGGCTCACACTTGTAATCCCAGCACTTTGCGAAGCCGAGGCAGGTGGATCACCTTAGGTCAGGAGTTCGAGATCAGGCTGGCCAACATGGTGAAACCTTGTCTCTACTAAAAATAGAAAAATTAGCCAGGCGTGGTGGCGGGCGACTATAATCCCAGCAATTCGGGGGGCTGAGAAAGGAGAATTGCTTGAACCTGGGAGGAAGAGATTGTGGTGAGCCGAGACACTGCCATTGCACTCCAGCCTGGGCAACAAGATTGAAACTCCATGTCAAAAAAAAAAGAAAAAAAGAAAACATTTTGTAGTCAGGGTCTCACTATATTGCCTAGGCTGGCCTTGAAATGCTGGCCTCAAGCAATCCTTCCAGCTCAGCCTCCCAAAGTGTTGAGGTTACAGGCATGAGCCACCATGCCTGGCCTCACACTTTCAAATTTATGCCTGAAGAAGGAATTGACAGAGTCATGGGTTTTATTATGCACTCATACAGAGAGAGAAAAGCAAATTGCTAATTTTCATCCTCTGTGTTTATATACATATATATGAAATGTAGTTTTTATTTTTTTTATTTATTTATTTTGAGACAGAGTCTCACTCTGTCACCCAGGCTGGAGTGCAGTGGCATGATCTTGGCTCACAGCAACCTCTGCCTCCCTGATTGAAGTGATTATCCTGCCTCAGCCTCCCGAGCAGCTGGGACTGCAGGCGCATGTGACCACGCCTGGCTAATTTTTTGCATTTTTAGTAGAGACAGGGTTTCACTATGTTGGCCAGGCTGGTTTTGAACTCCTGGCCTCAGGTGATCCATCCCACAGTGCTGGGATTACAAGCATGAGCCACTGCACCTAGCGGCGGAGTTCCTTATATTTAGAAAACAAAATAGTAAAAACCAGCAACGTTCCAAAACAATAACCACAATTATGCTTTATTAGTTCATTCAGTCCCATGTAATTAATTCTTGTTCTGCTTGGTCTTGTGTTAGCAGTTTCATGAATGTCAGCTTCTCCGCTAGAGAACTGGGAATTCTTAGTTCATTGATAGGATCTCAAAGTTATTAAAACTATCTTGTCATTAAGCATTTTGTAGCTGAAACTACAGGATTGCAACACCACACCCAGCTAATTTTATTTGGTTTTTTTGACAGGCTGGAGTGCAGTGGTGCAGTTTTGGCTCACTGCAACCTCCGCCTCCCAGGCTCAAGCAGTCCTCCATCTCAGCCTCCCGAGGAGCTGGGATTACAGGCATGCACCAACATACCTGGCTAATTTTTAAATTTTTTGTAAAGACAGGGTCTCACTGTGTTGCCCAAGTTGTCTTGAACTCCTGGACTCTTGAACAATCCGCCTACCTCGGCCTTCCAAAGTGCTGGGATTACAGGCATGAGCCACTGGACCGGCCTATACAACGTTTTATATTCTTACAAGTTTCTTTCCTTCTACATTTTCCACTTTCTCATTCTGGAACAATTCATTCTACTTTGTGACAAAATGATTCTTTTTTTTTTTTTTTTTTTTTGAGATAGAGTCTCACTCTGTTGCCCAAGCTGAAGTGCAGTGGCATGATCTCAGCTCACTGTAACCTCTGCCTCCTGGGTTCAAGCAATTCTCTGTCTCAGCCTCCCGAGTAGCTGAAATTACAGGCACCTGCCACCATGCCCTGCTAATTTTTGTATTTTTAGTAAAGATGGGGTTTCACCATCTTGGCCAGGCTGGTCTTGAACTTCTGACCTTGTGAACCACCCACCTTGGCCTCCAAAAGCGCTGGAATTACAGGCATGAGCCACCGTGCTCGGCCATCTCTTTTTCATTAATGGAAACATATCCTTCATACCTCATACCTTTTCTTATAAAAAACACCCTATATTCCTTGCATACTTTTCGTACAGAGTCATTTCCTTTCACTCTTATTACATTTAGTAGGTCAATTATATATATTGATTTGAATTCTTAACCCTTCCTAGCCTCAAACTCCAGGGCTCAACAGATCATTCTGCCTTATCCTCCAGAGTAGCTGGGACTACAGGCATGCACCAGCATGCCCTAATGTTTGTATTTGTAGTAGAGATGGGGTTTCATCATGTCGGCCAGGCTGGTCTCGAACTCCTGAGTTCAGGTGATTCACCCACCTCAGCCTCCCAAAGTGCTGGGATTACAGGTGTGAACCACCATGCCCAGCTGACACCTTCCGTTTTCATTGTCAATCTAATACTGGGAATCACATCTCTTCTTTTTTTCTTTTTTTGAGACAGAGTCTTGCTCTGTTGCCTAGGATGCAGTACAGTGGCACCATCTTTTCTCACTGCAGCCTCCACCTCCTGGGATCAAGCAATTCTCCTGCCTCAGCCTCCCAAGTAGCTGGGACTACAGATGCACACCACCACACCTGGCTAATTTTTGTATTTTTTTTTTTTATTAGAGTTGGCATTTCACCATGTTGGCCAGGCTGGTCTTGAACTCCTGACCTCAAGTGATCCACCTGCTTTGGCCTCTCAAAGTGCTGGGATTACAGGTGTGAGCCACCACACCTGGACCATATAGAAAGGTTTTAAAAGGCAGGGAGGCTGAGGTTACAGGCAAAGTCATCAATCAATACATAAAATGGTTTGGCCCCAAAAGGCAGGATATCTTGAAGCCTCTTGGCTAGGCTGGTCTCGAGCCCCGATCTCAGGTGATCCTGCCTCAGCTTTCCAAAGGGCTAGTATCAGGGGAAGCCACCTGCAATATTTCAACATAGGTTCTTTCTATTTTCCCTAAGTGTCGGCCGGTCTGAGAAATAAAGAGAAAGAGTACAAAGAGAGGAATCTTACAGGTGGGCCGCCAGGGGTGACATCACACATCAGTAGGTTCCGTGATGCCCACCTGAGCTGCAAAAGCAGAAAGTTTTTATTAGCGATTTTTTTTTTTTTTTTTTTTTTTGAGACGGAGTCTCGCTGTGCTCCCAGGCTGGAGTGCAGTGGCGTGATCTCGGCTCACTGCAAGCTCCGCCTCCCGGGTTCACGCCATTCTCCCGCCTTAGCCTCCCAAGTAGCTGAGACTACAGGCGCCCACCACCACGCCCGGCTAGTTTTTTGTATTTTTAGTAGAGACGGGGTTTCACCATGTTAGCCAGGATAGTCTCGATCTCCTGACCTCGTGATCCACCCGCCTCGGCCTCCCAAAGTGCTGGGATTACAGGCTTGAGCCACCGCGCCCAGCCTATTAGCGATTTTAAAAGGGAAGGGGGTATACGAACAGGGAGTAGGTCACAAAGATTACATGCTTCTGAGGCCAACAAAGATCACAAGGCAAAGGGCAAAGCAAAGATCACAAGGCAAAGAGCAAAATTAGAATTACTGATAAGGGTCTATGTTCAGCTGTGCACGTATTGTCTTGATAAACAAACAACAGAAAACAGGGTTCGAGAGCAAAGAAACGGTCTGACCTCAAATTCACCAGGATGGGTTTTTTTCCCCACCCTAATAAGCCTGAAGGTACTGCAGGAGACCAGGGTGTATTTCAGTCCTTATTTCAACCGCATAAGACAGACACTCCCAGAGTGACTGTTTATAGACCTCCCCCCAGGAATGCAATTCTTTTCCTAGGGTCTTAATATATTCCTTACTAGGAAAAGAATTTAGCGATATCTCTCCTACTTGCACGTCCGTTTATAGGCTCTTTGCAAAAAGAAAAATATGGCTCTTTTTGCCCAACCCCACAGGCAGGCAGACCTTATGGTCATCTTCCCTTGTTCCCTAAAATTGCTATTATTCTGTTCTTTTTCAAGGTGCACTGATTTCATATTGTTCAAAGACACACGTTTTATAATCAGATTTCATATTGTTCAAACATATGTTTTACAATCAATTTGTACAGTTAATGTAATCATCACAGGGTCCTGAGGTGACGTACATCCTCAGTTTACAAAGATAACAGGATTAGGAGACTAAAGTAAGACAGGCATAAGAAATTATAAGAGTATTATTAGAGAAGTGATAAATGTCCATGAAATCTTCACAATTTATGTTTCCTCTGCTGTGGCTCCAGCCAGTCCCTCCGTTTGGGGTCCCTGACTTCCTGCAACATGCTAGGATTACAGGTGTGAGCCACCATGCCTGGTGAAACCCTGTCCCTACTAAAAATACAAAAATTAGCCAGGTATGGTGACAGGCACCTGTAATCCCAGCTACTCAGGAGCCTAAGGCAGGAGTACCGCTTGAATGTGGGAGGCAGAGGTTTGCAGTGAGCCGATGTTGCACCATTGCACTCCAGCCTGGGCAACAAGAGTGAAACTCTGTCTCAGAAAAAAAAAAGAAAAAGAAAAAAAAGAAAAGGCATAAGTGACTATTCCTCTACCCTTCCCCCAGATGCACATTGTGTATTTGGTGAAAGGCTGATCAAAGGCTGGGCATGGTGGCTCACGCCTGTAATCCCAGTACTTCAGGAGGCTGAGGTAGGTGCACCACCTGCGGTCAGGGGTTTGAGAACAGCCTGACCAAGATGGTGAAACCCCATCTCTACTAAAAATACAAAAATTAGCCAGGCATGGTGGCACACACCTGTTATCCCAGCTCTTTGGGAAGCTGAGGCAGGAGGATTGCCTGAATCTGGGGACTGGATGTGGCAGTGAGCCAACTTTGAACCACTGCACTCCAGCCTGGGCAAGAGAGTGAGACTCCATCTAAAAAACAAACAAACAAAAAAACCCACAAACAAACAAAAAATTTATGGCTTCAATAGAAGCTGACCAACTGATCCCCATTCCCTATCCCCCCAGCCATAACTACAATTTTAATGAGACAAGAGACTCTAGTTAAACTTTCTCCTGATAAACGCCCACTGACCATGCACTAGTTCTGGCTGAATGACAGAAATTACACATCTGCATGCCTTTGTGTCCTGAAAAGAACGTTTGACAGATAAAATCTAACTGTACATTTAAGAGTTAAGTCTGCATCCCAAAATGAACATGAGTCCTACATTACATGCATATTTATTGGTTCAATACACATGTGTCAGGACCGCCTTCATGAATATTCACAGCTCCTCCTATAACCTGTTAAATATGTGTAACCATTCTGCTGTCAGATCACCATAGAAGCTGCGGGTACAACTGACAGTGCAGAACTTAATTATTAATCAATTTAATAATTAAGATTGAATGCTGGTCAGGCATGGGGGTTCACACCTATAATCTCAGCACTTTGGGAGGCTGAAGCAGGTGGATCACATGAGGCCAGGAGTTCGAGACCAGCCTGGCCAACTTGGTGAAACCCCATCTCTACTAAAAATTTTTTTAAAAACTTAGCCAGGCATGGTGGTGCACACCTCTAATCCCAACTACTTGGGAGGTTGAGGCACGAGAATTGCTTGAACCCAGGAGGCAGAGGTTGCAGTGAGCCAAGATCACACCCCTACACTCCCACCTGGGCCACAGAATGAGACTCTGTCTCAAAAAAAAAGAAAAAAAAAAAAAGATTGAATGCTGTGTGTACTTCCAGGATAACTCTGAAAACATCCTCAGCCCTACAAGACATGCACAAGCAAACCAGTCCAGTACTATGTCTGATCCCACAATATCTTTAAATCAATGGCTCTCCTCATGATTTGTATCAGGCTTCCTCGTGGGAAAAGTTGCTCGTGATTATAGCCATGATTACAGGGATAGGATTATTCTTCTGCTGCAGACTGTATTGCTGTTACACACTCCCCATGACGCTCCAGCGGATCTCTTCGTTCAGGGACTTTCAAGTGCTGTCAACTCTGGGTGGATAAGTTCATTCCGTGGCCCCCTGACTATGCCCCTTTTCAATACGAAGTAGCCAGAATGAATCAGTTGCCTGTTTTCCATAGAGACAGAATGAAACTTGACAGTGGGGAGTTTGTAACCAGGGACCTCAGTTATTTAAATCACCCTCTTTCTTTTTCTTCCTTCCCTCCCCTCTGACTGCTTTACTCCTAACCTCTCTAGATACTCCCCTTCGGCAATGCCTGCTTATCCAATTATGCACTTAAAAAATTCCAGACCAGGTGCAGTGGCTCACACCTGTAATCCCAGGCTCACATGTGTAATCCCAGCACTTTGGGAGACCAAAACAGGAAGACTGCATGAGCCCAGGAGGTTAAGACCAGCCTGGGCAACATAGGGAGGCCCTGTCTCTACAAAAAAATTTAAAAATTAGCCAGGCATAGTGGCACATACCTGTGGTCCCATCTACTCAGGAGGCTGAGATGGGAGGATTGCATGAGCCCAGGACGTCAAGGCTTCAGTGAGCCATGATTGCACCACTGCACTCCAGCCTGGGCGACAGAATGAGATCCTGTCAAAAAAACAAACAAGCAAGCAAACAAACAAAAAAACCAGACACTACTCTTGAAACAAATCAGGCAGGGAGCCACTGTGGAATTTTCCCACTTGGGAGGCGTTGGGCACAATTAGTCCACCACCATCAGGCCAAAGTCAGGTAATCACCAACCAGACCTCCGGAAGTTCAAATCTCCTAGATAGCCGCTGGAAGAGGATCCACAGACCTGCACGCTGCACCCTGCACCACGCCCGCATGCCTCTCACACCAAGCTTCCCTTTAAAACTCCTACGGTGAATTTTAAAATATAAGATGGTACTTTATAACACTAGCTCACCCTCTTCTTGGTTTTCTGACTTTCCAATTAAACCTGCTTTTCCTGCCATCAACCCTCACCTCTTGTGTCCTGGCTTTTAAGTGGTGAGCAGCTGAACCTGGGTCTGGTTACATGGCCACATCGTTACCTACGTGTGCGCGTGTGTGAGTGGGCAGAATTATATGGTGACCTCTGAATGGAGGAGGGATCTGCCCTCAGAACTCATTTCCTCTGTGTCTCCAGTCCCCACTGACCCTGGGAGAGACATCAGATCATAGGACAATTTACGATGTGACAGCCTGTGTGCAGGAGAACAGAGCCTCGATTCTTCACGACACCTGGAGTCTCCCTCCAGCCCAGGGCCTGCCTGACCCATGCTGGGTGATTCACAGGCACCCACATGTCCTTGACTCCCCTGATATCATTCACTGGAAACACTCAACCCTCGGCTCACTACAACCTCCACCTCCCGGGTTCAAGTGATTCTCCTGCCTCAGCCTCCCGAGTCGCTGGGATTTCAGGTGTGTGCTACTATACCCAGCTAATTTTTGTATTTTTAGTAGGGTTGGGGTTTGACCATGTTGGCCAGGCTGGTCTTGAATGCCTGACCTCAGGTGATCCACCCGCCTTGGCATCCTTAAGTGCTAGAATTACAGATATAAAATGTATTTTTTAATATTCAGTCCTTTTCCAGGAAAAAATACTTTAATATGGAGACTTGAGCCTACTTTATATGAAGACTTGAGCCTGATGTCATAATAATAATAATATTAAATGCAGAATAGCACAAATGGAGGTATTCTTAAGAATTCTTTTGTAATGTAAACATTCATAGCCCCAACTGGTTCATTTTGTAGATTTAGATATTCTTCCTTAAAACCAGAAATGCTTTTCTACCAAGACTTTTATTCATATGTAAAGAAATAACACCTAAGGAAACAGTGACTGAAAGATTTCATTCTAGGCAGCCTGGCAGAAAGAGACCTCGGTCACTCGGTTCTGTGGTTCCCTGATTGGTGGTGCATGAAGAAATTGCCTTACGTCTTTTATCTGTTTCAACTGCAGAACGAAAGAAGAGACATGTGAGATCTGTATGGCTTTGGATTCAGTTCCAAAGTTTGCCTCCTGGACTCAGAAACTGGCCATTGGTCTGAATTAGACTGAGAGCTGGCAGGTCACTCAGCCTTCTTTCACTTTGTAGATGATGAAAAAAAAAATTGGGAGTTCAATAAAACCGGGACTAAAATCCAGGTCTCCTGATTTTCCAAGTGAAGCCAAGATTCTGCCAGTCACCTGCTGTGTCCCTCTTACACTCCTAGAGCCTTTGCTATAAGCTATCTCCTCTCCAGCTGCCGCAAAACCGAACCCCCAGAACAGCCTTGACTTCAGAGGGAAGAACTTGATTCAAATCACAGTTACCGCACATTAGCTGGGTGTCCTTGGGCAAATTGCATGCACTCTCTATGCTTTCATTCGCTCCTCTGCAAAATGGGGCTGATGATGTCTGACGTGCAGTGGTATACGTATTTTACAGTGCCTGACATGTAGGAGCAGTGTGACAAACAGCCGTGACGATGGTGACAATGAGGAAAAATGAGCATGGTGGACTTAGACACCTGTCCAGAAACAGACCTGCACAGTGAACTCAGACAAGGGATGTCGCATGAACTTGCCTGAGCCCCACATGGGACATTTGTGGTTTTTCTGCCTTGGGATAGCAGAAGCAGTAGTTTTCCTGTCCTAGGTGTTGTCATGAATTTAATGAGCTACTGTTGGATCAATGCACCTTTGGGGTGGGATAGAGGAAAGCAGTAATGGCTCTTGAGATTCAGGGATTTCCCTGAGGATAGGAAGGTATTAAGTTGGTGCAAAACTAATTGCGGTTTTTGCCATTACTTTTAATGGCTTTTTTTTTTTTTTTTTTTTTTTGAGGCAGAGTCTCGCTCTTGACACCCAGGCTGGAGTGCAGTGGCACCATCTCGGCTCACTGCAACCTCCGCCTCCTGCGTTCAAACGTTTCTACTGCCTCAGCCTCCCGAGTAACAGATTACAGGCACGCACCACCATGCCTGGCTAATTTTTGTATTTTTAGTAAAGACGGGGTGTCACCGTGTTGGCCAGGCTGATCTCGAACTCCTGACCTGAAGTGATCGCCCATGTCTGACTCCTAAAGTGCTGGGATTACAGGCATGAGCCACCATGCCCAGCCAAACGGCATTACGTTTAATGAAAAAAACCACAATTAGTTTTGCACCAACTTAATAGATTTCTCAAAAGGAAAATGGAGATGCACCCCATGGAGACTGGAAGAATGAGACAGTTGATGGACAGGAAAAAACCCTGAAGGTAGAAAACAGCAGGGAAAAAAGAACGTGCCACAAGGGACCCCTGTGGAGAGTTTATCTTCCTGGAGGCCTTCCTGGTGAGCTCTGAAGAAATTATCCTTGACAGTTTTAAGGTTTTTCCCTCCAATGTTGCAAGTCCCCACATCCACAGCCTAATCCAAGCTTGAGTGATAATATGACGGAGGACAGAGTGTCAGGAGAATAATGAAAAGCGGGACCTGCCTGAACTGTTCCGGAGGTAAAAGTAAACTATACAAACTCAAACTTCACCACTCCCAAGGGCAAACATGCATTGTCAGTGATGGCACCACTGATGTCTAGAAGGAAGACAGATCTGTTTTCCTGTCTTGTCTCATAACCTGAGAGGTTCTTCTCTTGCACAGTGGAGACCATCCTCTACATTATGACAATGACACAGAGCCCTTGTAGGTCCTAGCCTTCATCCTCTCTTTACAAATGGCCCTTGTGTGGCCCATTGGAACTAAGAGAGGGGACTATTGCTCAGCCACATACCTCCCAATGACCACACAAAGACCAGAGAAGCTCAGAATTACTGCCCATTGGGATACCACAACTCTCGTAAGGATAAGTTACCTAAGTCTCAGTTTCTCCATCTGCAAAATGGAAAGAATAGGTCCTACCCTATATGGGTATCACATCACCTCAGCGAGCAGCTCCAGTTTTTTTTTTTTTTGAGACGGAGTCTCGCGCTGTGTCACCCAGGCTGGAGTGCAGTGGCGCGATCTCGGCTCACTGCAAGCTCCGCCTCCCAGGTTCAGGCCATTCTCCTGCCTCAGCCTCCGAGTAGCTGGGACTACAGGCGCCCGCCACCACGCCCGGCTAGTTTTTTGTATTTTTAGTAGAGACGGGGTTTCACCATGTTAGCCATGATGGTCTCGATCTCCTGACCTCGTGATCCGCCCGCCTCGGCCTCCCAAAGTGCTGGGATTACAGGCTTGAGCCACCGCGCCCGGCCTCAGCAGCTCCAGTTTTATTAAGGCATCCTCTGCAGTGCTTGGCATGTGGTAAAGAGTCACATTGTTGGTTTCTCTCCTCCACTTCTTAGTAATTCTCACTGAAGTCAACTCTCACAGTTCATCTGTGAAAAAATGCTTCCAACAGCACCGTGACAGGACCCCAAGGAAAGCTTTGCACAAGGGGACATATGGAGCCTCTTCAGAAAGGCTACTCAGCCAGGAAATTGTTTCTAGGAATATGATCTAGCATTATTTCCAGGAAGAAAAAGTGACTCATTGGAAAAAGTGATTAGACTTTGTTCAAAGTTCCCCCTCCCCTTCCAAACTGGGTTCATCTCTACCAAGGTGCAAGGGGCTGGTTAACGTAAAAGAGGCTTTAAGGGAAAGGAAATTCCAATATGTCAATCTGAGGGTTGTGAGCAGACAGAGAAGATGCAGTTCACCACTGGGGCTTGGTGAGGAGGGGATGGGGAGGGCCTTGGGGGTCTCATGGGAAGACATCTTGTGCACCAACCTTGAACCTTGGGTGTTCTTTTTTTTTTTTTTTTTTTTTTTTACAGACAAGCTCTCTCTCTGTCACCCAGGCTGGAGTGCAGTGGTGCAGTCACAGTTCACTGCAGCCTCCAACTCCTGGGCTCAAGTGATCTTCCTGTCTCCTCACCAAGCCCCAGTGGTGAACTGCACCTTCTCTATCTGCTCACAACCCTCAGATTGACATATTGGAACTTCCTTTCCCTTAAAACCTCTTTTATTTTAACTAGCCCCTTGCACCTTGGTAGAAATGAACCTCCTGAGTAGCTTGAACTACAAGTGTTCACCACCGCACCTGGCTAATTTTTTTTATTTTTTGAGATGGGAATCTCACTATATTGCCCAGGTTGATCTTGATCTCCTGGGTTCAAATGATCCTCCCACCTCAGCCTCCCAGTGTTGGGATTATAGGCATGAGCCACTGCGCCCAGCAACTCAAGTGTTCTTTCTAAAAACCACTGGTGGTGACCTTGATCTCTTCAACTTCAGTGATTCCTGACCAGACACCAGCAGGTCAGGAACTCAGGATGATGACCTCACTTCCAGGCCACCCAGTGCTGCAAAGGTGGACGGGAGGCTCCAGATTCCTAGGGATTCAGCCTTCAGGTATCTCCTTTCTGGAATGACTACTGCTGGGTTCCCCTGTGGAACTTGGCCTGCTCTCCCCCAATCCTCCCTCCCCGTGGGTCTCCACAGATTGTCAAAACACCAGCTGGTTCTCCTCAGCCGCTAAGTCTAGGAGAGGAAAGAGCAGAGGAGTTATGGACATGGCTTTGAGGGTTTTTCCATCATCTAAGGGTTCAATATTTAGAGCAATATTGATCCAATTTATCTAGTGTTGTCGTGTTCCATTGGTTGCTAGACAACAGAGTTCTTTCTGCCGTGTACTCTGGATGGCTCATGGGAGTTGGACTACCAAAGAGATTACTTTGTGTATGTTGGACTAAATGGACCATAGGTGCTATACATAAGTGTGGGTGGGGGGATACTGTTTTACCGGGCAGTGTTAAGACCAGTTTTCCTATCATATCTCAGTAATTGCAGTTCAGCCTCCAGAACGAACACAGCCATTCATTTTCACATTCCCTTACAAGATGCCCTCTGAGAACAATTTAACACAAAGTTGTGCTGATGCATAAAACCCTATGTCGTGTGCTTACCATTCCATCCTCATAAAGTTCAGGCCTGCACTGGAGCAAGGATGGATTTATTCCTTCTCCTTTCCACCTGCCACAAGCCCATTCATAACCAAAAATAGCAACGTGGATTACAAAAGGTCACATTCTGGTTTGCACTTCAATCCTAGTATGGCAGGGTCTTTCTTCATTTCCCTTATCCCATCTTCCCTGTTCATCCCAAAATTGCCTTCCCTGTTTTTGTTTTTGTTTTTGTTTTTTTGGAGGCTCTTTTGTAAGTCCTTAACACAGATGCTTGCTGTGACTTTAAAATCCCGTCAGAACAGCAGGTAATGAGGCAAAAGGAAGGGGAGAGTGCAGGGAGAGGCAAGTGCAGGCAAGTGACCAACAACGCACATTTATAGGGAACAGAAATGGAAAACAGATACTATGCAGGAGTATAAAGCATTGCCCTAGGAGCGCCTTCATCAGCCTCTGGAG
The DNA here is from genome assembly GCF_008728515.1 of Papio anubis. Classification (NCBI taxonomy): domain Eukaryota; kingdom Metazoa; phylum Chordata; class Mammalia; order Primates; family Cercopithecidae; genus Papio; species Papio anubis. The sequence continues at coordinate 125,806,274 of NC_044979.1, forward strand.
AATAGAGTTTCTGAGATCCAGGCAAATCATACAGTAAATCACTGGGAGCTGCAGACTCATTGTAAGCAGCTCTAAGCAATGGCCCTTCTGGGCTGCCTGGTACCCTGTCTCAACATCTTTCTAGTGGCTGTGCAGTAGCCAGCATTCCTCTGATAACCATTGAGGTTTTCTTGAGTTGTCCACATTGCAGCTGCCCTGGGTGGTGGACCACCAACCTTAACTTCCTTCTTTCCTCCAAGAGTGCTACAACTCCTTTGCTAGACTCTCCAAATAGTGGCCTTGGTCCTTTTGCATCCTTGTAACTCCCACTCTCTTGGAACAAATTCCACTGGAGCCACTAGAAAATGGCTTACAGAGCCACCATCTCCCTCTTGGAGGTCCAGGTCTTGCTGCTCCTGCAAGGTAAGAAGCTCTGCTATAGATGAAAACACCCCATTGCTAGTTAAAGAGACAAGAACATCTATTCAGAGGAATGCTGGCTACACAAAAGACTCAGAGAAGGCAAGAAAGAGTGACTAGAAAAAGGATGGTTTCTGATTTTGTCAATCTATTTTGCAGCTCATAGAAGTTGTTGATTTAAATAATCTATTAAAAGACTTTGTGGCTGGGCACAGTGGCTCACACCTATAATCCCAGCACTTTGGGAGGCCAAGGAGGGTGGATCACTTGAGGTCAGGAGTTCAAGACTAGCCTGGCCAACATGGTAAAACCCCATCTCTACTAAAAATACAAAAATTAGCCAGGTGTGCTGGGGTGTGCCTGTAATCCCAGCTATTCAGGAGGCTGAGGCAGAAGAATCACTTGAACCTGAGAGGTGGAGGTTGCAGTGAGCCGAGATCCTGCCACTGCATTCTAGCCTGGGCGACAGAGTGAGACTCCATTAAAAAAAAAAAAAAAAAAAGACTTTGTGGGCTCTTGTCTTCAGGAAGCAATTTGTTAGCCAGACTTATCACTACATTCAATTGTAGGGTTTTTGTTTTGGTTTTGGTTTATTTTCTCTGGTAGAAACAGGGTCAAGCGATTCTATTAGCTTGGTCTTCCAAAGCACTGGGATTATAGGCATGAGCCACTGCACCCGGCCACCATGTTCAATTTTAGTGACTTGCCAGAGTGGACGCTTATTTCTTACTTGTATTTCTCTGCTTGTGACTTGCCTGGAACGGTTATGTTCTTGGGACCTATCTGCTCTAATGGACTTGCTTCCTGGGCCACAGCCTGGTCAGAGAAGACAGTTATACCTCCGGCTATCTACCTCCCAGAATGCTGGGACCCCACACCCTTCCATTCCTTATTCTGGCTCTTTTTTTTTTTTTTTTTTTTTTTTTTTTGAGATGGAGTCTCGCTGTGTCGCCCAGGCTAGAGTGCAGCGGCGCGATCTCGGCTCACTGCCAGCTCCGCCTCCCGGGTTCATGCCATTCTCCTGCCTCAGCCTTCTGAGAAGCTGGGACTACAGGCACCCGCCACCACACCCGGCTAATTTTTTGTATTTTAGTAGAGACGGGGTTTCACCGTGTTAGCTGGGATGGTCTCGATTTCCTGACCTCGTGATCTGCCTGCCTCTGCCTCCCAAAGTGTATTCTCTCTCTCTTTAACTGGTAATGAGGTGCCCCACATACCCCAGAGCTTCTTACTTTGGAGGAGCAGCAAGACCTGGCCCTCCAAGAGGGAGATGGTGGCTCTGTGAGCCTTTTTCTAGCAGCCCCGATGGAATTTGTTCCAGGACAGTGGGAGTTACAAGGAAGCAAAAGGACCAGGGCCTCTATTCGGAGAGTCTAACAGAGGAGTTGTAGCACTCCTTCAGCAATGAGTGAAGTCAAGGTCAGTGGTCTATGACCCAGGCAGCTGCACTGTGGACAACTCAAGAAAACTTCAGTGACTATCAATAAGTGCCTATGCTTGAACCACCTGGGACCTGCCAAGGGGAAGAAAGGGATGTAGAAGGTGTGGGTTCCCAGCATTCTGGGAGGTAGAAAGCCAGAAATACAACAGTCTTCTCTGATCAGGTTGTGGCCTAGGAAGCAAGCCCATAAGAGCAGGGGTCCCTAACCCTTGGGTCACAGACCGGCACCAGTACTGGTACTGGTCTATGGCTTGTTAGGAACCGGGCTTCACAGCAGGAGGTGAGCCACGGGCAGCTGAGCGAAGCTTCACCTGTACCATACAGCTGATCCCCATCACTCACATTCCCGCCTAAGCTCTGCCTCCTGTCACATCAGTGGTGGCATTAGATTCTCATAGGAGCGGGAACCCTGTTGTGAAGTGCGCATGTGAAGGATCTAGGTTGCACACTCCTTATGAGAATCGAATGCCTGATGATCTCTCACTGTCTCCCATCACCCCTAGATGGGACCATCTAGTTGCAGGAAAACGAGCTCAGGGCTCCCACTGATTCTACATTATGGCAAGTTGTAGAATTATTTCATTACATATTACAATGTAATAATAATAGAAATAAAGTGAACAATCAACATATTTCACTTGAGTCATCCCGAAACCATCCCCTTCACCCCTGCTGTCCATGGAAAAATTGTTTTCCATGAAACTGGTCCCTGATGCCAAAAGGGTTGGGGACTGTTGCATTAGAGCAAACAGAGGAGAACTCTGCTGAGGGGTCCAAGAACATAAAGGGCCCAGGCAAGTCATAAGCAGAGAAATAAAAGTAAAACATTAATGTTCACTGTGACAAGTCATTAAAATTGAACATAGTGGCTGAGTGCAGTGGTTCACGCCTATAATCTCAGCACTTTCAGAGGCTGAGACAGAAGGATTGCCTGAGGCCAGGAGTTTGAGACCAGCCTGGGCAACATAGAAAGACCCCGTCTCTAAAAAAAAAAAAGAAAAATTTCAATTGAATCTAGTGAAAAATCTAGCTAGCAAATTGTTCCCTGCAAACTGAGCCCATGGAGTCTTGTCATAGATTATTTAAATCAATAACTTGTATAAGCTGTGAAATAGATTGACAAAATCAGAAGTCATCCTTTTACTAGAGAAAAGAGTGACTAGACACTCTTTTCTGCCTTCTCTGAGTCTTCTTTTAGAATTTCACATTGCAGGTAGGTGCTGCTATATTTTGGGCCCAAAAATATTTTCAGGAAAGCAAACTCGAAATAGCAACCTGTCAGACATTGTCTTAGGTTCTTAGCCTGTCTGGTGCTGCCTTGCAGAAGCTGGCTGGAAGTTGGACCAGGTGTGTGTTTCCCCCCCTTTCCCTACATACTTTCTTTGTTTACCCAGCATATTTTCCTAGGATTATGATTCACGTATTTAAAATTAGAGCAGAAAAAGGAGGGAAAGAGGTGATTCATGTTCTTTCCCCATTCCTAGCAATGTTTAGCCTCTGGAATCTAGATTAGCAATGTGATGTGCTGAGAGCCTGAAGGAAAATGAAAGAGGGGAGGAAAAAAAGGAGGAGGACAAATTGAAGAAGACGGAGCTCACTGCAAATTATATTTCCAGTTCCCAGACTTAGAAGGACATTGCAATTGAAATTGCTTGTGCTTGTAAAATTCTATCATGCTTGAAGAACCTATTTTATAGATGAAATCAGGTTTAACAGAAGAATATTGTGTCTTGAATAAATCAGTTCCCTAATGAAATATACCATCAAGCATGAATAAAAGGTAAATACTTCTTACCTAAAGGGTAAGAAGTATTAATGTGTCAATTAAGAGGAATGATGGGCCAGGCACAGTGGCTCACGCCTGTAATCCCAGGACTTTAGGAGGCCAAAGTGGGTGGATCACAAGGTCAGGAGTTCGAGACCAGCCTGGCCAACATAGTGAAACCCCATCTCTACTAAAAATACAAAAATTAGCCAGGTGCAATGGCAGGTGCCTGTAATCCCAGCTACTAGGGAGGCTGAGGCAGGAGCATCACTTGAACCAGGGAGGCAAAGGTTGCAGTAAGCCGAGATTATGCCACTACACTCCAGCCTGAGCAACAGAGCGAAACTCCGTCTCACAGAAAAAAAAAAAAAAGAGGAATGATGATAAGGATGTCAGTTTATGTCTATATACGCAGATGGCTTTGAAAGATAACAACTCTTCCAACAGTTGGATCACAACCAACCAGTTACAAACTGCTTGGTTGCTTGACTGAATTCAGCTGGTTTGTTTTGAAAATTACCCACACTCTGCCTAACATCATCACTTTCCAAACCACTTTGCTGGGTGCTAGCTTCACATGCCTGCTTGAGTTCAAACTGTTGACGATGACACTTGGGAATTGGCTGAAGAAGAGAGTTAACAGCACGTTCTGAAATCAGGAGAGAACCAAACAAGAGCTGCTGGCAGAAAGCCAACTTCAATTGAAGAGAGATACCAAACCAAGATGGTGAAAGTGCCCAAGAGAAAACCAGGCGATTCTAGAAAATTCCATCCTAAAACATGTGGAGCCTGGTTTTTCCTAAGCACCAGTGCTCAGGCGGTAATCCTTGAAAACAGGAAGAAGGAACCAACTCAGTGATCTGGTCTTTCCATACGGGAACTTAGTGAGGTGGGATTATTAGTCAATGACACCTTGGCACTCTCCCTGATATAAAATTCATTCCTATTTTCATAATCCACAGTTTTTTAGGAACAGAACTGTTGATGTACTGCTCAACTGACCTTTAGTTAGTTCCAAGAGAAAGATGGCGAAGTCCACAGAGAGCCAGCTCTTATTCTAAACAAATGGGGTAAAGTTGGAATGACACAAATGTATATATTCATTTCTAGCACCTCACAGTATTCACACAGTTCCAGAGAAAGGTAGGGGGACTGATTCCTTTCTAATTAGTCACAGAAGCTTTTGGTAAGAGCCCCAAGAGATCTGTGCCCCCAAATACCACTTGACACATGAGTACATGAGTCCGCTAAATGCATCCTGGATGAGATGGATAGGTGGTGCCAAGTCCTAAATCTCCTATGGGGTTTCCCTTGACAGTCCACTCTTACGATTTAGGGCACCATCGGTGGTCATGGTTTGATTCCTCACTTGGTAATTCATCTCCAACAAGCTATGGTTCTTGTTTTGTAACACCCTTCCATTCTTTTCCTTTGAAGAGAGAGAAAAACAGTGATAAAAGCCAGGCTTTGGAACAGAATTCTAGCTTTGTCCTTCCAGAATCAGCCCTTAGTAAGAAGAAACAAACAGACAATGAGGTCAGCTTAAAGAAAGACTGTTCCTATGGACAATACCATGACCATTTACATCAAATATGCCACCTGTATTATTTAACATGTCTGCGTAAGTCCCCTGACCAGCCATAGCAACATATGAACAAGTGAGTGGACTTTTCCATCTGAACATTCTGACTATTTAAAAGTTAAAAACACATATGGGCTTTTGTCTTTTGTTTGTTTTGTTTCATTTTGTTTTTGAGATGGAGTCTCGCTGACTCCCAGGCTGGAGTGCAATAGAGCCATCTCAGCTCACTGTAACCTCTGCCTCCCAGGTTCAAACGATTCTTCTATCTCGGCCTCCCAAGCAGCTGGAACTACAGGTGTGCACCACCACGTCCAGCTAAATTTTTTTTCTTTTTATTTTTTATTTATTTATTTTTTTTTTTTTTTTGAGACGGAGTCTGGCTCTGTCACCCAGGCTGGAGTGCAGTGGCGGGATCTCAGCTCACTGCAAGCTCCGCCTCCTGGGTTTACGCCATTCTCCTGCCTCAGCCTCCTGAGTAGCTGGGACTACAGGCGCCCGCCAACTCACCCGGCTAGTTTTTTGTATTTTTTTAGTAGAGACGGGGTTTGACCGTGTTAGCCAGGATGGTCTCGATCTCCTGACCTCGTGATCCACCCGTCTCGGCCTCCCAAAGTGCTGGGATTACAGGTTTGAGCCACTGCGCCCGGCCTCTTTTTTTTTTTTTTTTTTTTTTGGTATTTTAGTAGAGATGGGGTTTTGTCATGTTGCCCAGGGTGGTCTTGAATTCCTGAGCTCAGGCAGTCTGCTCCCTTTGACTTCCCAACATATGGGTTTTTAAAAGAAAATTATATTTTGACTCTTATGTATATACATTTGTTAATATATTATGTCTCACAATTCTGTCCTACAAATTATTACTGCCATTTTTTTTTTTTTTTAAATTTGAGACAGGGTCTGCCTCCATCACCCTGGCTGGAGTGCAGTGGCATGATCTCAACTCACTCCAGCCTTGGCCTCCTGGGCTCAAGCAGTCCTCCCACTTCAGCCTCCCCAGTAGCTAGGACTATAGCTGCGCACCACCACACCTGGCTAATTCTTGTATTTTTTGTAGAGACGGAATTTCCCCATATTGCTCAGGCTGGTCTCAAACACCTCAGTTCAAACGATCCTCCCACACTGGCCTCTCAAAGTACTGGGATTACAGGCGTCAGCCGCCGCACCTGGCCATTACTGCCATTTTGAATTTTGTTATGTATTATCTGCTTTGGCAATTGTAAGTTCCTAAACTTCTTACTTTTACAACATTTGTAAGCAATACTTACTGTGCTTTTATTATAGAAGCAATGCATATGCATTATAGTGAACTTACAAAAATAACATTTCAGGCTAAAATAAAGAAAAAAACGGTATACTACTAATACTATCTACTAGGAAAAATCATTATACGTAACTTGTTAAATTTTGTATATTTACATATGACATACATGTTAGATAAAATATATAAATATTAGGGTCATTTAATCTAAAGGTAACATAGTAACATGTTGCTTTTCTCTACAAACTATCCTCATCCTAGTCAGCCCTAATCAGCTTGTAGTAAACTCTGTATGAAGGGAGTTTATTATCGAAAGAAAGCATAGAGTAAACTGAAGTAAAACTCAGCTTTTGAAATTCAAAAATGGGATTCTGCATCATACAATACCTGTATCAGACAATCTGAGGTATGTTCTGAAGAAAGGTATGTCTAAATCTCATAATCTCCCCTACCCTAACACAACCCAAGCCAACTATTTTTGTCATTTAGATTGTAGATTTTTATTTAAAAGACATACAGATAGAAAGAGGAAAGGGAAAATCTCGCCCTCTAATATAGATGTGCCAATTTTCCTCTCTCCAGCCTGAGAAGGACAGCTATACAGATAAATGAAGGTGCTACAGGAGGCAGATATATGGATAAATGAAGGTGTTACAGAGTGCAAAGCAGACCCCAGACTACATTTCTCATCTACGACTCTACTTCTGAGTCTTGCCTCTCATGTTTCCCCAGCACCATCTTGGGGTGCAGTCACATGAATCTGTTTGCAGAGTATCAGTCAGACAGGGAAACACCCTGAGATTTGGCTCTCCTGAGCTGTCCTGGGTTCCCGGGTAGCAAGGATATGCAGTAGGGAGCCGAACGGGTTGTCCAGGGGTATGACAGAGCAAGGTGGGTGTATTAGTCCGTTCTCATGGTGCTATAAAGACATACCTGAGACTGGATAATTTATAAAGAAAAGTGGTTTAATTGACTCACAGTTCTGCATGGCTGGGGAGGCCTAAGATGTTTAGATTCATAGATTTTAAACGGCTAAGTTTTTATTTATGGTTGAGGGTAGAAGCAAAATATTATAGAACATGTAAGGACCTAGGAAACTTACCAACTACTTGCTCTTTGTGGGAAGAAAATGGTTTTGGAAGACATTGTATAATTGACCTAGAGCCAAATCAATATAATGAACTCATAAAAGTCAGTGCTCTGACACACTTTGTATATAAAAATGAAACTTACAATCATGGCGGAAAGCACCTCTTCACAGGGTGGCAGGAGACAGAATGGATGCTGAGCAAAGGAGGAAGCCCCTTATAAAACCATCAGATCTCATGAGAACTCACTATCACAAGAACAGCATCAGGAAAACCACCTCCGTGATTCAATTACCTCCACCTGGTGTTGCCCTTGACACATGGGGATTATTACAATTCAAGGTGAGATTTGGGTGGAGACACAGAGCCAAACTGTATCAGTGGGCCTTCTGCAGAGCTGAGATGGGCCCCTAGGCCAGCAGCCTGGATGGAGGATGAGGTAGAAGCTCCAGGATCATTTTTGAGACAGGGTCTCACCGTGTTGCCCAGGCTGGAGTGCAGCAGTGCAATCATAGTTCACTACAACCTCAAAGTGCTAGGCTAAAGCAATCCTCCTACCTCAGCCTCCCAAGTAGCTGGGACTACAGGCACACACCATCATGCTGGGCTAATTTTTATTGTTATTTTGGAGGGACAGGGGGTCTTGTTATGTTTCTCCAGCTGGCCTGTAACTCCTGGCCTCAAGCAATCCTTTCACTTCAGCCTCCCAAAACTCTGAAATTACAGGAATGAGCTACTGTGCCTGACTAGGGATCATTTTCTATACAAAGAGTGTCAGAGCACTGATTTTTATGAGTTCATAATACTGATTTAGCTCTAGGTCAATTAGACAATGTCTTCCAAAACAACTTTCTCCCCCACAAAGAGCAAGTAGTTGGTAGATTTCCTAGATCCTTACATGTTCTATAATATTTTGCTTCTACCTTCAACCACAAATACAAATTCAGGCCAGTTTAAAATCCATGGATCTGGCTAGGCTCATGCCTCTAATCGCAGCCCTTTGGGAGGCCAAGGTGGGCGGATCACGAGGTCAGGAGATCGAGACCATCCTGGCTAACACAGTGAAACCCCCGTCTACTAAAAATACAAAAAATATTAGTCAGGCATGGTGGCGGGCGCCTGTAGTCCCAGCTACTCCGGAGTCTGAGGCAGGAGAATGGCGTGAACCTGGGAGGCAGAGCTTGCAGTGAGCCGAGATCTCGCCACTGTACTCCAGCCTGGGCGGCAGAGCGAGACTCCATCTCAAAAAAAAAAAAATCCATGGATCTAAACATCTTTTCTGTAAAACCTGGGGGATATTATACCATTCATTTCTGCATTTCATATTAAGGAGTAGAAGTCTGAAACCAACCTAATATTTTGTTGTCCTGTGGTGAAACTGAGTATTTTCCTGCCTAGATATTCCTAGATATTTTCAAAATCTTGTATGGCTTTTTTTTTTTTTTTTTTTTTTTTTTTTTTGAGACAGGGCCTTACTCTGTCACCCTGGCCGGAGTACAGTGGCACAGACAAAGCTCATTTCAGCCTCCAAATCCTGGGCTTAAGTGTTCCTCTGCCTCTGCCTCCTGAGTAGCTGGGACTACTAGGCATGCGCCACCATGCCTGGTTAATTTTTTCATTTTTTGTAGAGATGGGGGTCTCACCATGTTACCCAGGCTGGTCTCCACCTCCTGGGCTCAAGCTACCCTCCTGCCTCAACCTCCCAAAGTGCTGGGATTACAGACATAAGCCACCACACTGGGCCTGTGAGGCTTATTTTAATTCTTGGAATATTTTTTTTATTGCTAAAATATGAGTGAGTTTGTGTATGTGTTTTACCTGTAGTATAACAAACCATTTTGATCTTTAAATTCAGATGTTTTTCAAATTCATATAGATTCCTTAAACACACATTTTTTTATTTTGTTCCTTTGGCCTGTTTCTTTCCTCAGAAATCTCTTATCATTCTTAAGTTTTCTATATATATGATCCATATCTGTCTAATTTTTCTGACATTTATCTATTAGTTTTTTTCTCCTGAACTCTGAGAGTTTCTCAAGTTTGTCTTCCACGTCATTGTGTTTTTTTAACCTTAATACTGTGTATCAGTTTCCTTGATTTCTTCTGTTAACTTCTTTTTCTTCCTGTTTGTCTTGGCTTATTAAATCTGAATCTCATCCTGTTAAACCCTTCACCTCTTCCATTTCCTTTTTATAATTTTGCTTCCTCTTTGATCAAGGCAATCTTCCCGAAAATATTGTGGTCACCAAACACTTTTCTAAAAGGTTGCCTTGTTCTTTCAGTAAATATTTTTGGAACTATATTTTTCTACTTAGTGTATCAAGAACTTCTGTCATTTTCTTATTTTTCAGCATTTTTTCCACCTAGCCTATGTGAATTATTCTTTAATGTTCTCATCCTGAAAGTAGGAAAGCATACCTGTATTGGGGGGTTCTCAAGAGGAGATTTCATGTGAACTTCTTTGGGCTCTACTCACAAGCCTCATAAGTGCCAGGATGTCCCCTTTTCTTTATATCAGAATGACCTGAATGAGATTCCCTTAATCAGTGGCTACTTTTACATTGTTTAGCCTATTGATTTAATATATTGATCCCCTGCAAAATGCAAAATGTGTTGGAAGCTACTTTCAGGTTATAGTTCTTAGGAATAATTATAACAGTAGTAGTAAGAAAACTTTCCTGTAGAAAGCTCCTTGACATTATTTTAGGTAATCTTTACCTAGGTTTACGTCAGAGAAGGGGATGTCCTGGCCCTTATGGGGCTTGTGAGTGACTGAATGATCCCAGCTCCTTCTTAAGGATTTTAGATGCATTGATCTAGTGATAATTTTCTGTTTTCTCCCATCCCCACAGCTTGGTCCTCTACCCTTAAGAAATAATGGAGGCCTGGGGCAGTGACTCATGCCTGTAATTCCAGCACTTTGGGAGGCCGAGACAGGTGGATTGCTTGAGGCCAGGAGTTTGAGACTAGCCTGGCCAACATGGCAAAACCCCATCTCTACTAAAAATACAAAAATTATCCAGGCATGGTGATGTACACTTGTAATCCCAGCTACTTGTGAGGCTGAGTTGGGAGAATCGCTTGAACCCAGGAGGTAGAGGTTGCAGTAAGCAGAGATCATGCCACTGCACTCCAGCCTGGGTGACAGAGCAAGACTCCATCTCAAAAAAAAGAAAGAAAGAAAGAATGGAATATAGACTTACTGTTAGCATTTGTATGCAGTAAAAAATAGACTTAAAAGTTTATAATGACTCAAATACAACAGACATATATTTCTAGTTTGTGTAAGTTCAAGAGCTGCTGAAAGAGAAGCAGCTCTCCTCCATGTGGTGATTCAAGGACTTAGGCTCCTTGAGTCTCCATCCAGAAGATGGAAAAAGGAAAGAGAACAAGGAGGAGATAAAATCTCTTAAAAGTCTTGGCCTAGGATGAGCACTAATCACTTCGACTCACATTTCATTGGAAATAACTAAATCATGACTATATTCAGCTTTGAGTGAAGTCTAGCTGTGTGTTCAGGAAAAAGAAAAGAACACTCGTGTGGGTGAACAAGTCTGCCACAACATTAGAAACTTTCATCACCAGTACATACTGCTATGCAGATTTTTCCTGCCTTCTCCCCTTGTCACCATTGCTTTTCTTGGTTGTAAAAAATACAACTCCCAGATTCATTACTGTGACTCTTACGGCTCCTTCTTTTCCTGGTTATTTTGAGTAAGATGGCCCACCCATCCCAGCCTCAGTCCCTGGGGTGCAAATTCTATAACAGCCCAGGGAGCCTCAGATCATACTAGAAATTAATCAGAGAAAATGACAAGGAGAGAAGGAAGTGGCCAACATAAGCTAATTCCTCTTCTGTACTTGTTTCAGAAGACTCAGATTTTCTCTGGCAACAGAGGAAAAACAAAGCAAGCCAACACACCCCCAACTCAACTGTTCTCAAAGTGTGGTCCTCAGGTCAGAGCCTTAGCATCACCTGTGTACTTATTAGAAATGCACATTTCAGGCTCCACCCCGACCTGCTGAATTAGAAACTTGGGAATAGGCTCAGCAATCTGGTTGAACAAACCCTTCAGGTGATTCTGTTATGCACTGTAAGTTTGAGAACTACTGCTCTAAATAAAGCACGGCTGTGACCCGGGCCCTAGCAAGGAACCCTAAGTGGACTAGGAGCAGTTTATTTTCATTACAAGCAAAGCATACAAGAGGAATGAAATTCTAATCTTATGAAACTGAAAGTACAGAATGATGATAGTAAAACTCAAAGCTCTATTCTGACTTACAAGGGAAACTTTTAAAGTCTTCATTAAATAGGAAGATTTCATCATTCACAAATGGTTGCTTATTTTTCTTTGAGGCTAATTATCTCATTCCCTGTGCTAAATCAACATGACCATTGGTTACAAACACAGAGACATAAAATATCTGATGTGAAAGGAATTTCGGTGACCATCAAGTCAATCCCCTTTATTTTATTTACATTTATTTATTTATTTATTTATTTATTTATTTATGAGATTGAGTTTCACTGTCTCCCACACTGAAGTGCAGTCGCGCAATTTCATCTCACTGCAACCTCCACCTCCCAGGTTCAAATGATTCTCCCGCCTCAGCCTCCCAAGAAACTGGGATTACAGGCATGCACCACCATGCCAAGTTAATTTTTGTATTTTTAGTAGAGACAGTTTCACTATGTTGGGCAGGCTGGTCTCAAATTCCTGACCTCAAGTGATCCACCTGCCTCGGCCTCCCAAAGTGCTAAAATTACAGGCATGAGCCACCATGCCTGTCCAGATCCCCTTTATTTTAGAAACTGGAAAACTGAGGTCCAGGAAGAGTAAGCGGATCTTCCAATGTCCCACCCTCTGTGTGCAGGGAGAGCCAGAACTAGTGCCCAAAAGTCCTGATTCCGGACCCAAGCACTCATTCTGCCTGTATCATCTCATGTAATCATGTTTGTGAAATGCTCTGAAACATAACAAAGTGCAAAGTGGTTGCATTCCATTAATATTAAATTGGGTTTGGAAAACTTGAATTCCAAATCTTAAAGAGCCAAAATTAAACGTGTGTGCAAATTTGCCCTCTAAGCCCTGTCCAAATGCAAATAAAAAATGAACAGTATCATCATAGAAGAATAGAGCACTTTGGAGCATTAATGTTGATATTAAGAAATGTACTGGAGACAATCCCAGCACTTTGGGAGGCCGAGGTGGGCGGATCACAAGGTCAAGAGATCGAGACCATCCTGGCCAACATGGTGAAACTCTATCTCTACAAAAAAAATACAAAAATTAGCTGGGCGTGGTGGCACCTGCCTGCAGTTCCAGCTACTTGGGAGGCTGAGACAGGATAATCGTTTGATCCCGGGATGCAGAGGCTGCAGTGAGCCGAGATGGCACCACTGCACTCCAGCCTGGTGACAGAGCGAGACTGTGTCTCAAAAGAAGAAAAGATACGTAATGGAAAAGCCTCAGGCAGCACGCTCTGATAGTTCCTTTTTATGTTTTCCTCTAAAATGCCTGTGGTTATCATAGAGATCTCAGAGAAATTTCCATTAACTGTAAGACAAATGGGCCTGAAGAGGGAACAGTAATCTGTGGGCTCCATAGACCTCATTTCACAAAAAGAAAAACCCAGGCATTGTAAAAGAAAGTGAGAAACTTGATTTTTCCCTCACTGACCCAAGAAACTAGAGCAAAAGCAACAAGAAATGTGGATCACACAGATGGTACACAAAACACTCTTTCCTGCTACTTTCTCCCGCCTCAGCCTTCCTGTGTCATTTTAACAGCCCTTCAGAGACAACACCTCCTAGGAACCCACTGGTTAACCTGGTCAGAGATGTTCAGTTTCCGAACGCACTAAGAGCCAGAGCTATGCACTGTGGCAGAGCCAGAACATATCAGAGATGGTCAGCAAGTGAGGCAGTAATGGGCTTGTGTCCCAGTTCACTGATAAATGGAGTCGGGTGACCCTGTGTCGACTTTGTGGGTGGTCCTGCTACCTAATACCCCATTGGCTCAGACAGGCCTGGAATAGCCCTGGGAGCCCTGTGTACTTTGCAGTTGCCTTTCCCCAGGAGTGGTGTTCCTTCCCATTTATTTTTTAGGGTGTGAGCTAAAATAGTTGTCTCTCTGCCTTAACTTTGTAACTGGCTGAATTGGGTCTTTGACTTGGCAATCATTTTTTAATAGCTTTATTTATATATAATTCACGTACCATACAATTCATCCATTGAAACTGTACATTTCAATGGTGTTCAGTATATTCACAGATCTGTGCACCCATAGCCACAATTTTAGAACTATTTCATCACCTCTAAAACCCCATGCCCTTCCACTATCACCTTTCAATTCCCACATCCTTCCCAGCTCTAAGCAACCACTAATTTACTTTCTCAATAGATTTCCTTGTTATGAACATAGTATGAATGGAGTCATACAGCACGTGGTCTTTTTTGATTGGCTTCTTTCACTCAGCATAGTGTTTTTGTGAGTCATTCATTTTGTAGCATGTACCAGGGCTTCATTCCTTTTCATTGCTGAATACTATTCCATTGCATGAATTGACCACATTTTGTGTACCCATTCTTCAGCTAATGAACATTCAGATTGTTTCCACCTTTTGGCCATTATGAATCATAGAATTGGAATTTTAGAATTGTCATCTAGTCTAAGAGGAAAAAATTTTGAATTAGGTAATTTCCTTAATAACTAGCTCCTTTTACATTGTTTAGTCTATTGGTTTAATATATTGAGCCCCTGCAAAATGTAAACATACTGGAAGCTACTTTGAGGTTATAGTTCTTAAGACTATTTATAACAGTAGTAGTAATGTCTCTCTTACAAATACATTATTATTAATGTCTTGTACATTATTTTAGGTAATCTTTATAACACTGTGAATCTGATATTACCAGTCCCCTTTCATAGAAGACATAAACTCTGATAATTCAGGATCACTAGAAGACAGCTTGGAAGACTTCTAGTTCAGTCTCTTGGTAAGATATATTTTCATATCATTTTCATAGGGAAGAAATCCTTTTATTACCCTTTTCCGTAACAAGGCTTTTGCAGCCCTAGGTTCTGATTCAGAGACAAGTCTGTTTCCCCTATTCTAAATTCCATTATCTCTTTTTCTACCTTGTAGAACATCACCTTTAGTGTTTTATCATCACATCTGGGTTTAGGGTTATTCTCTTTGCTGGTAGTCCACAGGAAAAAGATTGCATCAGAAGTCCTCTGAGATGGCTGCTAGCCCTAAAGGTTCTGTAGCATTTTATTCAGAGATGTAGAATGATTCCACCATTAAAACAATATTGGTGGCCTTCCTATCAGTTGGTTCCTTTCTGTAAGGCTGGGTAAACACAATAGAAATGCTGGCCATGTGGACTCATGCTGGCTGGACCTAGAACCACACGAAGCCAGGGTCTTGGATGGGTCAATGCCAGGGAGCATCATGTGTTTGCTACAGGAATAATATCATGAGGAAAGGAGATTCCCACCAGAGCAAGGAATGAGTAAGAATTCAGAAGGCAAAGAGAAGAGTCAGAGGCTGGAAATGGAAAGAAACATAAGATGAGTTAGGGCTGTGGATGAATCAAGGTAACTGAAGTCTTAGTTATGTTGTATCTTTGTGTCTTGCTAAAAGGCAGAGTTGTCTAACAACCTAAATGTCCATCAGTTGTGACAAATTAAACTATGGTAAATCCATATAATGGGTAAATCCATACTATCAGTTCTTTAAACAGTGGTAGAAAGCTACACATTTTTCTGGGCAGATATTCATGGTATAGTATTGAGTAAAAACAGGTTATAAAACACCATGTCATTCATGTAAAAATGTGTATGTATATATGTGTATGTAATTATTTGTGTATATGTGTATGTAATTATGTGTGTGTGCACTTGTGTAGATAATTTTATGTCTCTGTCTCTACCTTAAGACAATACTATTGACCATTCATTCACTATTTGCTAGTTACATGCATTATCTTGTCAGAACTTCACAGCAATTCTCAAGTAAAATATTATTATGTTTTGGATGAGGCAAGCAGGACTTTAGAATGTTGAGAAATTGACCCACAGTCACAGAGCAAACAAATGACAGACCTCGAACAGTAATGTCAGACTAACTCCACAGTAGATGCCCTCAATCACTGTATTGTACCCCCATAAACAATACAAGAAATACAGGTCTTCTCTAGTAAGGACCATGACAATCCATGAGCATCATTTCCCATGTTACTTCTCCAGGGACACAGTGAGCAGATCATTATGAACTCGAATCAGCCTTGACAAAGAAAGTTCAGCACTCACAAACCTATTCAAAATTGAGTGACTTAATCCTCTTCATATACCACTGTGATGATTACTTTTATGTGTCAACTTGACTGAGTTAAGGGATGCCCAGATGGCTGGTAAAACATTATTTCCAGGTGCATCTGTGAAGATGTTTCTGGAAGAGATTAGCATTTGAATCAGTAGACTGGGTAAAGAAGATTGACCCTCACCAATGTGGAAGGACACCATCCAATCTATTGAGGGCCCGCATGGTACAAAAAGGTAGAGAAAGGGCAAATTAACTCTTTCTTCTTGAGCTGAGACATCCATCTGCTCTCAGACATCAGAGCTCTGGGTGATTGGGCCTTTGAACTCTAGGACTTACATCAGCAGCACCCCCAGTTCTCAGGCCTTCAGATTTAAACCTGGAGTTAACATCATCAGCTTCCGTGATTCTCAGATCTTCAGACTTAGACTGAATTACACCACGGGCTTTCGTGGTCTCCAGGTTGCACTTGGCGGATGGTGGAACTTCTCAGGCTCCATAATCCCGTGAGCCAATTCCCATGATAAATCTCCTCTCATATATAAATATACACACATTACATATACATTACATATGATATATGCATTACATTTTATATATACATTACACATTATATATATTATATACAATTTACATTAGATATACACGGTATATGTTATATACACATATATGTAATTTGACTAACAGATATATCTATAGATATACTGTATTAGGTTGGTGCAAAAGAAATTGCAGTTTGTGTTTTTGGTTTCTTTTTAGAAAGCTGCAGTTTGTGAATTTCTCTTGCTTTTTAAAACAGAGTATTTCCCAAACTTGGGCATCAATGCTGGCTTTTTTTAGGTGGGGGAATAAAACACTGGGGCATCTTCACAGACCCTCAGACCCTGGCTCTTGGCAGCCCCATCCGCCAGCCAAACTTCCTACTTGGGGGATGGCTGCTTTCCAACCCCACCCCCCACCTGCACTGCTCCATGCAGTTTTGCAGCTACTGGTCTTGCTCAGCGAGGCAAGGTTCTATCTGACCAGTTGTCTATACTTTCCCATCCTGGCTTCGCGGAAGGCACTGGATTTTGGGTATCACTTCATACACTCTGACAAGGGCATCTTTAAAATCTGCAACTTGTTAGTAATTGATGGATGCGCTTAGACGCAGTTTTAGGAGCACACTGTTGGGGTCCAGCTCCCTGTAGAGTTCCAGGCTTCTGCTGAAGTACTTCTGGGAGTTGAGTGCGTCCACCACTGCGGCACAGGTTCCATGCTTCTCCCTCTCATGCTTCCAGAAGTGGCTACGATAGGGAAACGAGTGAATTACATCAGACCAGTGTGCCTTCATTTCCGGCAAAATATCCTTAATCTCTTCTAAATTAAAGTGCCACGATCCATTACATCCTTCATTTTTATCGGGCCATAGTCCACGTATTATTCAGTAATCCGGAGGGGCCCTACAGTCGTTCTGCACTTTCTCACATACTGTCTCAGCCCAGGCCTGGCACAGGCAGCCCAGCAGGGCCCCGCACAGGGCTGCAGGGAGCATGGTGCCCACCTGCGGAGACATGACGCCTCCCGCTGCCGCCCCGGCCCCCACTTCCCACCCACCGCCCCAGGAAGCCTTCCGGGAGAAACGCTGTCTCCGAGGACCCCGAGCCGCCGAGCTCCTCCCGCGGCAGCTGCAGCCACCGGGTGCGCCTGAGCCAGCTCCTAGCGTGCCCCGCGCCGGGTTCAGGGATGGGCCCAGCAGCCCCTGGCGACCTGGACCCCTCCGCGCTCCCCTTGAGTCTCGTGCGCCAAGCGCGCATGTACTGGGCTGGGCTTAGCGACCCACCGCGACCCCAGCTCCTCCGCGTTGCAGTCACCGCCTGTCCGCAGCCACAGTCAGTCGCGTTTCCGCCCAGCCCAAGGAGTCCCTCTGGCCTTCACCGGAGCAGAGAGCCACGCCCCCTGGAGAGCATGCCCCCCGCAGGCGGACAGGTCCCCACCCGACGCCAGGGCCCCGCCAGGCGTTCACGCCCCGCCCCGCGTTTGGCCAACAGAGGTCGTGGCCCGAGCAGCTCCGTAGGCCTTGCAGGCGTGTCAGGCAGCTGAGTTCCTTCGCCACGCAGGCGCCCCGCGCCTTTCCACGCAGCTCTGCGCCACTCCCCTACTCCAGGCTAGCTCGGGCTACCCTGGACCGCCCTCGGGGTGACCGCCCATGTCTGCGCCACCCCCCGCCAGCAAGTGGGCGTGCGGGCCCCAGGGCCACCCGGCGCTCCAGGGACAGCCCTCAGCCCAACCCGCGCACTCCGCAGGCCTGCGGCCCGCACGCCGCAACCGCCTTGCACGCTGCCCGGGACCTCCTGACTGCGGACGGTGCTTGGCCGCCCCGGCTCCCCGCAGCCGTCACCTCGGCGCTCCACTGCGCAGCCCGAGGGATGGCTCCATAATTAGGCGGGGACGTACTCGGGCCACTCCCCTGGAAACCTCTGGATGCTGGGAGCACCAACATTCCTAGAAAGGCCTGGCCTCACCCAGCCCTGGGCCTCACCTGCCCCTCCCCGCGGGCCCCAGGAGCCCAGAAGGCATCTCTGTGGGGTCCGCAAAGAGCCGCCTCGGAGCGCGACTTGGGAAGTCATCTTGTGAGGGATCCTCTCCCAGAGGGACGGGCCACCCCCAAAAATGCAGGGGACTTCATGTCAGCCCCAACTTGGCGCAGCCAGGCCAGAATCCCAGAGGCCGAGCACTCCCCAACATGCTGGCCTTCTCAGCCCCTCCAAGGCTCGGGGTCCCCACCCTGACCCCTCTACCGCCGCCCAACCCCCACCCACCCCGTCCCCTCTGCTCCCAGCCTCCCTCACCACCACCCCTGTCTCCCTTCGTTCCCCTCCCTCCCTAAGCCTGCTAGGCTGCCTAGGCCTCCCGAAGTGTTGGGATTACAGGCCTGTGAGCCACTGCGCCTGGCCCTTCCTATAACTCGCACGTTTGATGTAATGTGTTGTGCTGGGTGGGATCATTGTCAAGTTAAGCATTAGGATGGAAAACTGACAGCAGGCTTCTTAAGTCCCTTCTAACTCCAAGCCTCTATGAGTCGAATCTAGTGTTTTCCTCATTCATAAAATAAGCATAGTTATTACCTCCCCTGCCTACTTCACACCACTCCTGTTAGCATTGGTTGTGACCACACTGGTTTGGAAAGTGCTAAAAATTTAAAGGGTATCCTTTTGGGCAACACTCATCATGTTTACCTCATTTCAGCATGCCAACTCCACGTGACTTACGGAAGTTTCCAAAACACCTCAAAATAGGATTCTAATATGACCCCTTCCGCCCATGCTCATCACCCAGTGGCAAAAATTACCAGTATTTTTTTTGCTAAGCCCACCATATGGTTTATTGACCTCGTTCCCATCTGCCTTCTCCTGAGCACTTTCTACATTGTCAGCGTCCCCAATGAAATGGAATGATCAGTGAATTGTAAGCTGTCGGAGTAGAGAGCATGTCTGTCTTGTTTATCATGGTACCTCTAGTGCCTGGCACTGCCCTGGTCATGGTAGGCTCTTAATAAAAAATTATTCAATAACTGGACTTGGCTGGGCACAGTGGCTCATGCCACTCCATCTCAAAACAAAACAAAACAGTTGAACTCATGGAGATAGAGTAGAAGGATGGTTATAAGCTGGGAAGGCAAGGGTAGTAGGGGGGATGTGGGTGGTTAATGGGTATAAAAATATAGTTAGATAGAATGAATAGGACCTAGTATTTGACAGCACAACAGGGTGACTGCAGTCCACAATAACTTATTGTACGTTAAATAATAACTTATGCTGGGCGCTGTGGCTCACGCCTGTAATCCCAGCACTTTGGGAGGCTGAGGCAGGCAGATCACAAGGTCAAGAGATCGAGATCGTCCTGGCCAACATAGTGAAACCCCGTCTCTACTAAAAATACAAAAAAATTAGCTGGGCATGGTGGCGCACTCCTGTAGTCCCAGCTACAGAGGAGAATCTCTTGAACCTGGGAGGAGGAGGTTGCAGTTAACTGAGATCCCGCCACTGCACTACAGCCTGACGACAGAACAAGACTCCATCTCAATAAATAAATAAATAAAGAGTATATTTGGAATATTTATAACACAAAGAAAGGATAGATACTTGAGGTGATGGATACCCCATCCACCCTGATGTATTACACATTGCATGCCTGTATCAAAATATTTCAGGTACCCCATAAATATTAGGTTGGTGCAAAAATAATCACTTTTTTGCCATTATTTTTGCACCAACCTAATATATACATCTGCTGTGCACCCATACAAATTAAAAATTAAAAGACACGGTGGGGCACGGTGGCTCATGTTTATAGTACCAGCACTTTGGGAGGGTGAGGCCACTGGATCACGAGGTCAGGAGTTTGAGACCAGCCTGGCCAACATGGTGAAACCCCATCTCTACTAAAAACATGAAAAAAAATTAGCTGGGCGTGGTGATGCTTACCTGTCATCCCAACTAATGGGGAGGCTGAGGCAGGAGAATTGCTTCAACCGGGGAGGTGGAGGTTGCAGTGAGCCAAGATTGCATCACTGCACTCCAACCTGGATGATAAGAGCAAGACTGTGTCCAGAAAAAAAAATTATCTGGGCATGGTAGTGTGAGCCTATAATCCCAGTTATTGGGGAGGTTGAGGCAAGAGAATTGTTTGAACCCAGGAGGAGGAGGTTGCAGTGAGCCAAGATCGAGCCAAATTCAAGCCACTGCACTCCAGCCTAGGTAACAGAGAGAGACTTCATCTCAAAAAATAAATAAATAAATAAAAGACACCAGAAAGTATTAAGGAAGGAGACCACTACTACTCCTGCTGCCCTCCTCCCCCAACCTTGCCTAGTTCTCAAGACAGGAGGAAAGAGAGAAAGAAACAAAAGTAAGATAAATAGCCAGACAACCTTCGCACTACCACCTGGCCCTAGGAGTTAAACAAAGTAATGATAATAACAACCCCTGGACTAAACTACTTGTGTTATCTGTAGATTCCAGACACTGTATGAAAAAAGCATTGTAAAACTTTTTGTTAGCTGATGCATGTAGCCCCCATTCACGTTTCCTACGCTTCCTCGGTTTATCACGACCCTCTCACGTGGACCCCTTAAAGTTGTAAGCCTTTAAAAATGCCAAGTATTTCTTTCTCGGGGAGCTCGGCTCTTAAGACTCGAGTCTGCCGACGCTTCCGGCCGAATAAAAACCCTCTTCCTTCTTTAATCCGGTGTCTGAGGAGTTTTGTCTGTGGCTCGTCCTGCTACAGTATGAGTGTTGCCTTATGGAAGAAGAGAAGCTATTGCCTGTTTGCTTTTACATGTTCTTTATTCTTGAACACATGCCTTCTGTCTTATCTCAAGATGCATGGACATCATTGTCAGGCAGATCTTGGCTCAAGGCTGGGCTCAGCCTCCTTTACAGTGGTATGAACGTGGTGAGTTACTTAACCTCCAAGGCCATACTTTGTTCATTTGATTTTTAAAATACTTCACTGGCTCTTCATGGGGATTAAATGGGATATTTAATATTTCACTTACTGTGCTCTACAAAATTCCTGATAAGTTCCCAGTAAGGGATAGCCATTTACAGTCTTATCCTCTGTAGTTTTCTTCCTCGTATTATGTTTAAGTATTTTTTTTTCTTTCATGGAGAAGGTACTAGGAAAGTAAGATGTGGGAAAATGGGACTATTTACATATCAGAAAAGGAAGATTAGTAAAAAATTAATACGTGTTTATTTCTTCTGCTTGTCTATGTCGATTTCTCCTGCAAGGATGAACTTGTCTCTTTTTGCTCATTGCACCCAGGAGGGACAAAATCATGTCCAGAGGTCCCCTTGTTGAGGCTCTGACATGAGCTATTTTTTTATTTTGTTTTGGGGCATACCACCCCCTGGGAACACTGGTCTTGCCGTCTACACAGGCAGAGGGGTCTGACCACTGGACATATAGGTCTGAAACTTTGGAGAAAGGATTAGGCTGGAGATATCTACTCAGGAATTCATCAGTGTATGACCTAAGCCATATTGGTAGGAGTCCACAGGGAGATTTAGAGCAGAAACAGGGCCACGGTGAAATCGTGGTGGGGGGGCAACATGTAAGAGCTCACCGGGGCCGGGTGCAGTGGCTCACACTTGTAATCCCAGCACTTTGAGAGGCCAAGGCAGGCAGATTGCTTGAGCCCAGGAGTTTGAGACCAGCCTGGGCAACATGGTGAGACCCTGTCTCTACCGAAAAAGTACAAAAATTAGCAAGACATGGTGGGATACACCTGTAGTCCCAGATCCCTGGGAGGCTGAGGTGGGAGAATTGCTTGAGCCCAGGAGGTGAAGGTTGCAGTGAGCCAAAATTGCACCACAGCTTTCCAGCCTAGGCAACAGGGCAAGATCCTGCCTTAAAGAAAAAAAAAATAACAGAAGAATAAAAAGCCAATGAAGGGAAATGAGGCAGAGTGGTCAGAAAGCAAAGAAGAGAGAACTAGGAGAGAAAAGTGTCCCCATCTCTGTGGCAGGCAGAATAGTGGCCCCCAAAGATGTCCACCTCCTCAGGGGCCACAGACGGTAACTGGCACCAGTTCTTGGACTGTTAGGAACTGGCCGCACAGCAGGAGTGAATACTTGCCTATTTATGTTATCACTATGAAAGCCATGAACAGGTCAACATGGGGTCATTTATTCTTATCTAGAGCACTGGTTTCATCTTTTACTTCCTACCATAAAGGAGGTCCTTGACCAATTCTTGTATTCGTGGATAAATTCATAGTATGGTTAAACCTTGCTTTTTCAGTTATTGGATCTGGAGGAATACCTTCAGATATGTACAGCCAGGAATAGGAACTATTTGTTATGCAAGTTAAAGAAAATCATGCATGGGAAAAATATTGCCTCACCTAAGGAAAGAAGGAAGGAGAGAAGGAAGGAGGGAAGGATGGAAGGAATGAAGGATGGATGAAAGAAATGAAGGATGGAGGCTGGGTGCAGTGGCTCATGCCTGTAATCCTAGCACTTTGGGAGGCCGAGGCGGGCAGATTGCCTGAGCTCAGAAGTTCGAGACCAGCCTGGGCAACATGGTGAAACCACGTCTCTACTAAAATACAAAAAAAAAAGCCAGGTGTGGCAGCATGCACCTGTAGTCCCAGCTACTCAGGAGGCTGAGGCAGGAGAATTGCTTGAACTGGGAGGCGGAGGTTGCAGTGAGCCAAGATCGCGCCACTGCACTCCAGCGTGGGTGACAGAGCGAGACTCCGTCTCCAAAAACAAAAAAAGAAAAAGAAAAAACAAATGAAGGATGGATGAAAGGAAGGAAAGGAAGGAAGGAAGGTACCAGTATGTAGCCTGTTAGGAACTGGGCCAGTAGGCAAGCAAAGCTTCATCTGTATTTACAGCCATTGCCCATGGCTCACATTATCACCTTTTCTTTATAAAGAAAGATAACACATTGCATCCTTTAAACCACTAAGTTTGTGGTAACTTGTTACAGCAACACAAGCAAAGAATACAGCCACCAAGGGTATAATAAACTGTCCAAAGAGGGAGTGGTTGGCAGAGTTCAATGCCTCAGGCATATGGGTGGCTGCAGATGGGGTGGTACTCTAAGTCAACTTGGGGTGTGCATTTTTTAAAATTAGGGTAGAGGCAACAGGTTGTGAGGGCAAGGCTCAGAGTAAGGGGTGGGACTTCGTTGACCAGGGATGGGAAGGGTGAGCCAGGCTGGAAGGGGTTGGGTCTTGGCACCAAGCCCGCCTCTTGGGGTGAGCCAGAGTCTGGGGCCAACAGCCTAGCTGTAGGTACAGTAGCAGCAGATAGAAGAAAAGTGAGGCCATCTCTAGTTGCCACTTGGACAAGATTGGCAGGTGGGCAGTGCACAGAGATAGCGCACCTGGGAAGGGGGTGGGGTGTATCTAGCTGGACAATCCTGCAGACTCTTGGCATTAAGAAGGCCTCTCTGGGGCTGGGTATGGTGGCTCATGCCTGTAATCCCAGCACTTTGAGAGGCCAAGTCAGGAGGATCACTTGAGGCCAGGAATTTGAGACCAGTCTGGGCAACATGGCAAGATCCTGTCTCTTCAAAAAATAAAAAACATTAGTTGGGCATGCCTGTGTTCTCAGTTACTCAGGAGGCTGAGGTGGGAGGCTCGCTTGAGCCCAGGAGGCGGACTCTGCAGTGAGCTATGATCATACCTAGCCTGAGTGCTGTACTGCACTCTAGCCTGAGTGACAGAGCAGGGCTGTGCCTCTAAAAAACAAAACAATAAATAAATAAATAAATAAATAAATAAATAAGGCTTTTCCATAGGAGCAGGCTGAGTCACTCACTGACTGGGTTGGGACTGAAGGTTAGGGCTTCAGTCCAAGATGAGAATTAGAATGTTAAATGGGTGACTATGAGCTGGACTAAAACAGAAAACAAATGAAAAGGTGAGACTCCAGGTAGATCCTGGTTTGGGTGCACAAGGTGGAAGTCTAGGTATCAGAATATGCTCCTGAGAAATGGGGGCAGAGGCACCTAGGTGATGGGAAACTGAGGTTGAATGTCAGAGTGAGGCCTGGAGGGAGTTAGTTCTCCTTCCCGCACCAGTTCAGATCTGAGACTGTCAGGAGGGGGATCAAATAGCCACAGTCAGAGCCAGCAAGGCTTGCCATAGAGAGCAGAAGTAATGTCACAAAACTGGGTCAAGGAATAGTTAAGAGCAAAGCAGCACCAACCAAGGGTGAAGCTCTGTCTCATCCACAAGTTCTTCCAGTGCTCCTGGTGAGGCTCCTAGTCTGAGGATGGAGCAGATTAGAAGGTGAAGATAGGGAGGGAAGATGAGTGCATGAGTATCAACTTAAGGCCAGGAGTCTGAGACCAGCCCGGGCAACATAGCAAGAACTCGTCTTTATATGGAAAGCTATATAATTTTATTACAACCCTGTGTCAAGTTGAAGATGCTGAGGCTTTCAGGGGAGATCGCTTTGCCCAGTGCTCCAAAGCTATTAAGTGGTGAAAACAGAAATGGCTTTGGGTCTCTGAACTCTCGGGCTTGGGCTATTTTCCCTTCACCACAGCCAGCTCTCCAAACAGAGCCAGGTCATGATTTGCATCTGGCTTGGGTCGACATGCACATAAGGATTGTACAATCTTGGCTCCTTTTTGGTAGGGAAAATTCTATGCATTTGAATCCTGAGAAGAGGACACTAGATTTCGTAAAGCTATTGCCTTTTCTATACTGGCTGCGAGTCAACTGGAGTTGAGATGAGGTGAGAAAGGGCTGGGAATAAGAGCTAATGGATTCGGCATGGAGATATGACCCTTGCATTTTTCACTCCATTTTAATCTACAGTGAGATGGCCGTCCATGGAATATTTCTGTGATGAAGTCCTGTCCAAAAAAGAAATCACTCATCACAGATGGTAGAGTGAGATGTGAAAATAAATCGAACTGCATATCAATGTTTTTTGAGAAACCATTGTTCTGAAAAGGGGAGGGGACACAGCCAACTCACGCCTGCCATCATTTACAATTAGGCACACTGGATCCCATCCTCAGAGATTCCAACTAGGTAGGTTTGCACCCAGACATTCAAAGAGCCATTCTGATGCACGTCAAAGGCTGAGCACCACGGTGCTAAGTTCTTCTTGTGACAATTTCACTTTTGTGGGTTTCATTATCCTCGAGTGGCCCCGTAACTCCTTGCGTTGCAGAAATCTGTGCAGAGGCGGGAATCAGAAACCTGCCCTATGTGAGACCTGCGGTGAGAACGACGACACCAGTAAGCCCAGCTGACTTCCTCGAATTTGAGTATTGGTTGGTTAGTTAGTCTCTCTATGACTCTGCCTCATTTAGGGTCTGGAGTTGTGCTCCAGTTTTTGGAGAAAAAATGTGCTGGCATAGTACTCACAAATTGGAGGATTTCAATGTTTCCCTTGACAGCGTTAAAAACCTATCACCTAAGCCTTTCCAAGTGTTCTCTTTGCTTACTTGCCACATGTGGGTTTCACATCCAGAATAAGTCACCAGCCCTGAGAACATCTGATTTCCATTATCCTGGTGGTTTCTCTGATGGGGCTTCTCTGGGTGAGCAAATGTATCCTTCTCTCTTTCTTGTTTTACCTGGTTGGCATAGGAGGGAAGAAACCCAACACAGATTTTGGTCTATAAAGATTGTGGAATATTTCCAGATGTGAAGTGTATAATCCTGTTGGTTCTGCTATGTCTGCCAAGCAAGAATCTAACAACTGTGCATTACAGAATAGAACAGAGTGTGAAACAAATGTGTAACATGATTCTGTTAGCAGGCTGTGCTTGAGGAGAAATGAACACAGTGTAATTAGCATGCACACTGGGCTGCCTTTTCCCCTTTGTGTGTATTTTAAAATAATTTTTAATGGAAAGATGGTTGAAGGGGAAAGGTAAGGTTGATCTGATGGAGCAGAAAATATTGAAGAACAATGTGTTTCTCTGGTTCTAATTCAAGGAGATTGAATTTTTCTGAAAATTGTGGCTCAGTGAACAGGCTCATGTTAAACAGAGGGAAAGAGGCAAGCAGTCATCCTGGAGAGGTGGTGGGGTAAAGAACTGATGACTTGTCTGCTCCCTCTCTCCCTTCCTGGTGTTGACTTATTTGGACAAGCCTTTCTCAGCATGTGGAGGTGATGGGTTAAATGCAAAACTATATGGGAGAGACGACTGGGCACGGTGGCTCATGCCTGTGATCCCAGCACTTTGGGAGGCTGAGGCAGGAGTATCTCTTGAGCTCAGGAGTTCAAGACCAGCCTGAACTTGTCCAACCCTGTCTCTACAAAAAATACAAAAATTAGCCAGAGTGAGGCCGAGCATTGAAACTCAAACACCATATTAGCACTTTGGGAGGCGAGGCGGAGTAGGATCAAGGTCAGGAAGATGAGACCATCACAAGCTAACATGGTGAAACCCGTCTCTACTAAAATACAAAAACTAGCCGGTGAGTGGTGGCGCCTGTAGTCCCAGCCACTGGGAGGCTGAGGCAGGAGAATGGCCTGAACCTGGGAGGCGAGGGCTTTGATGAGCCGAGATCGCCACTCCAGCCTGGGTGACACAGCGAGACTCCGTCTTAAAAATTAGCCAGGTGTGGTGGCGCATAGCTGTAGTCCCAGCTACTTGGGAGGTTGAGGTGGGAGGATCATCTGAGCCTGGGAGGTCAAGGCTGTAGTGAGCTGAGCTGTGATTGTGCCACTGTGACACAACCCTGTCTTAAATATATATATGTGTGTGTGTGTATGTCACCATGCTCAGTATATGTATATATTTATAGATATGCATATATGTGTATATATGTATTTATAAGTATATATGTATCTATATATTTATATGTATACGTATATATATACGTATATGTATTTATATATATTTATAGATACGTGTAATACCACGACATATACTAGAGCATGGTGACATACACACGCCATATTTAAGACAAAGGGTATCTGTCTAAATGGTTAATATATATGCGTATAAATATAGAGACACGTATATACACACACACACATACACACGCATGCACATATATATACACACACATATATAAGGGAGAGGTTAGAAAAGTGAACACTTTGCCAGGCGTGGTGGCTCACACCTGTAATCCCAGCACTTTGGGAGGCCAAGGCAGGTGGATCACCTGAGGTCAGGAGTTGGAGACCAGCATGAACAACATAGTGAAACCCCATCTCCATAAAAAAAAAATACAAAAATTAGCCTGTAATCCCAGCTACTCGGGAGGCTGAGGCAGGAGAATCTCTTGAACCTGGGGGTTGGAGGTTGCAGTGAGCCGAGATTGTGCCATTGCACTCCAGCCTGGGTGACAAGATCAAAACTCTGTCTCAGGGGAAAAAAAAAAAGTGAACACCTTAATACATGCCTGTAATGGAATCTGCTTGATTTCTGACTGTGGATGGTCTTGAAACCCTGCAAGGTCCTGAGCCCAGTACTCAGCCTTGTCCAGAACACTTGTAGCTCTACTGGAAGTTAGACCCTATTGCCTGCATCACGATGGACTTTCTTGATCTAGGGCTCTGCCTTTCTGCAAGACCTCTGATAACAACAGCCTAGTGTCATGCTTTGCAAATGCTGACTGTCCCCCAACGTAGACTGTCTATTGCTTGCTCCATTGCATCTCCTTCTGACGACTGCTACCATCACTGATGGGTTTGGTCCTGGGTCTTGGTCAGTTGCACCTCCAACATTCAGTGCATATCTATGACAGCATCCCCAATACAAGCATATCTTGCCTCCTGTTACACTACCACTGTGATTCATGAATGCTTGACCTGTATGATTTCTTTTCTTTTCTTTTCTTTTTTTGTTTTTTGTTTTTTGAGACAGAATCTCACTCTGCATCCCAGGCTGGAGTGCAGTGGCATGATCTCGGCTCACTGCAACCTTTGCCTCCCAGGTTCAAGCAATTCTCATGCCTCAACTTCCCAGGTAGCTGGGATTACAGGCATGCGATACCACATCAAGCTGGTTTTTGTATTTTTAGTAGAGAAAGGGTTTTGCCATGTTGACCAGGCTGGTCTCCAACTCCTGGCCTTGTGATCTGCCCCCTTTGGCCTCCCAAAGTGCTGGGATTATAGGTGTGAGCCACCATGCCCCTCTTCTTTTTTTTTTTTTTTTTTTTTTTTGAGACAGAGTCTCCCTCTGTCTCCCAAGCTGGAGTGCAGTGGCATAATGTCGGCTCACTGCAACCTTCACCTCCTAAGTTCAAGTGATTCTTGTGCCTCAGCCTCCCACATAGCTGGGATAACAGGTGTGCGGCACCACATACAGCTAATTTTTGTATTTTTAGTAGAGATGGGGTTTTGCCATGTTGGCCAGGCTGGTCTTGAACTCCTGACTTCAGGTGATCCACCCGCTTCAGCCTCCCAAAGTGCTGGGATTACAGGCGTGAACCATGGCACCCTGCCGACCTTGTGATTTCTAACTATCTTCATGAACAGTCACAAAACAGTCCTGGGAACCTGGGTTTCAGTCTTGGGAGCTTGGATGTGTTGCTTAACTGCTCTCTGTGTTAGTGGCTTTGTCCAAAGAAGGGATCATGGGACCTAGACCTTGCACCTTTGCAACTAGATAAACCAAAAGTCAAAAGATGCTTGATAACAATGAACTGCGCTAATGTCTTGGTGTCTTTATTGGGTCTGTGCTTGCTGTATTTCACCTCTCTAGGATGACAGGCATCCTCAGAGTGGGACCCAAGTTTGTGGTTCAATTTGGAGAGCATGGAGGATGTTCCAGAAGTATTATAGAATGCCATCAGACATGTTTAAAATTTGTTAAATTTTACACAAACACTTTACTTCTACTTGCAATATCATTGTCTTCTAAATTATAAATCCACTTTTTGAGTCACTTAAATATTTTCAATGCTCATTGTCACTTTCGTCCAATGTAGGTATATTTTTTGAGACAGGGTCTTATTCCGTCAACTAGGCTGGAGTGCAATGGCTCAATCATAGCTCACAGTAACCTTGAACTCCTGGGCTCAAGTGATCCTCCTACTTCAGTCTTCTGAGTAACTGGGACTTTAGGTGTGAGGTGGCTCAGCTAATTAAAACAAACCTTTTTTGGTAGAGATGGGCTCTCACTCTGTTGCCCAGGCTGGTCTCAAACTCCTGACCTCAAGTGATCCTCCTGCATCAGCCTCCAAAAGCACTGGGATTACAGGCATGAGCCACTGTGCCCAGCTCATTTTTGTTGAAATCTTTAAAACTTCTATTTGGCAGTGGGTGTGGCTCAAAGGTAAGCAAAATAACAAGTATTTTTGGAAAGTACAAATTGAGCAAATGCAATGTGAAATGCAGGGATAAATACATATATCAGTAGTGAACATAGAGAGCTTGGGCTTAAAATAAAGTCCCAGTTGTACTATGTAAATAAGAGCATCCTCTGTATTCTTTACGGATGGAGTAAGAGGAATTGATTTTGAGATCACCTGTGTTAAATTCTTTGGAAGAACTATCATGTATTTTAAAAATTCTGTTTGTGCCGGGCGCGGTGGCTCAAGCCTGTAATCCCAGCACTTTGGGAGGCCGAGACGGGCGGATCACGAGGTCAGGAGATCGAGACCATCCTGGCTAACACGGTGAAACCCCGTCTCTACTAAAAAAATACAAAAAACTAGCCGGGCGTGGCGAGGTGGCCGAGCGCCTGCCATGAGTCCCAGCAACTTTCGGGAGGCTGAGGCAGGAGAATAGGGCGAACCGGGAGGAGAAGCA